>NC_051068.1:89013355-89118355 GCF_004664715.2 Peromyscus leucopus | reverse complement strand
TCATGAATGAGGACCAATTCACTTCTACCCTACATTTTTACATTTCAAAATATGAGATTTTAAATATGAGACTCAAATATGAGATTTTAAATTATTAATAATCTTCATCTTATCACATTTATTTTTAGCAATACTTACTGTACATTTATAAATATGTATATATATTTGAATTTCAAATTTATTGAATAGTTTTAGATAATTTACCAAATTACTTTATTAATTAATGAGCTAAAATATTTGACAGTATTCATTTTATGAAATAAAATTGGTTGACTGATTGATTTATCTTTGAGACAGATTCTTGCAAGGTACTTCTGGCTGATCTGATACTCACTTTCCAGTCCACTTGGACTTAAATCCACAGCAATCTTCCAGCTGCAACTTTCTAAGTACTGGGATTATAGGAAGGCATTGCTACACCTAGTAACATTTATACGTGTGTGTGTGTGTGTGTGTGTGTGTGTGTGTGTGTGTGCAAGCATATGCATATGTGTGTGTACCCACGTGGAGGTCAGAGTCAGAGGACAACTTGGTGTCACTCTTCAGGCTCCATCTACTTTTGTTTCAAGACTGAGTCATTTTATTGACCTGGACATCACTTTTTGGGCTGAGCTGGTAGACCAAAACCCCCCAGGGATCTACCAACTCTACCTCCATAACTTCAAATTTACAAGGACACATCCTACCATGCTGGCTTTTTAAGGGGGATCTGGACTTAGAACTCATATCTTCATGCTTAAAAGGCAAGTACTTCTATGACAGAGCTATCTTTCTAGCCCAAGATTTATACTTAAATTTTTAAAAAATCATGCTTTAGCAAATTAGATTTTTTTTAAAAAGGCATGTTTAATTAAAAATCCTTAATCCCTGCAAAGATCAGAAAATTGTTTAAATAGTTATAAAATATCTGGATTAATTTCAGAAAATAGTTGCAAATTTCATTGTGGAAAATATTTCTGTTCTAGACAAGTTGGGGAAAATATTACAACTATTTAGGATGCTTTATAATTATTCCTAGAATTCTTTGGGTTGCAAATGACTTACTTATCTTTGGTTCTGTAGAGATGTCTCATGTGAAATTTCCTAAACTATAGGTAAATAGGTAAATATGACAATCTCCACTGACTACTTTATTTTCAAGTGTGTGTGTGTGTGTATGTTTGAGGGTCTTTTTGTATATCTCAGGTTGACCTGGCACTCACTATGTAGCCCAAGCTGGCAATGAATTTATGATCTTCCTGCCTCAACCTCCCAAATGGTAGATTTCAGATGTATACCACCACAACTGGTTTACCACTCTACTTTTTCTTTAGCTGATTGAAATTAATTTCTTTGTTGCAGCATTTGAACAAAATGTCTTTGTATTGCCTGATTGACTTATAATTCCTACCATATCTTTGTTTCATTGATTAAGGATCATTCTTTTATGGATGCTCAACTTCAACTGCTCTAGTTCATACAGAACAAAATGCATTTTCCTAGAATGTCAGTTTGTCTCTTGCTCTTAGGTAACTGTATCTAAACATGGCGTTATCCTGACCCTATCTCTGAGATGAATTTCCTGTGAGAAGCTTTTGTTGCCTTGAAGTACCAGGGTATTTCCTTCCTTTATATTTCCACTAGAACTGTATGCATTTTTCCTGAGAAATCTATACTACTATAATATTTCTTGTCCGTTTTTCCACTAAACCTTAATCTTCTTGATGATACCTTGCCCACTACTGGAACTTGCACACTAGCCTAAAAAGATTAACATGGAAAGTTTTTCCTTCATATTATAAGGAAAAATAGACAAAGGCCAGGGAATACGTTCTGATCTGCAAAGGGAGTAAGAATAATGAGTTACTTAGAGTATGGCCTCTTGGCATACTGAATATTTTATACTGAAGGAATCTGAGAAACCCGCAAAAGCTGGATGGCATTTCTGACTCTTGCCTGCCTACCTTCTCTGAAGTATTCACAAGGTCTCCATGTTCTCCACTCATATCCAGAGGAAAGGAACATTTGCATCTCTGAAGATACTCCATGACAGAGAAGAATCTGAATGAGCAGGCTTTGCTGAATATCTCCTAGTTTATTCCCAGGAGGCTGTACCCTTTTCAGGCCATCTACTCTTCCTCACAGACAGCAAAACAGCACATAAGCTTGGCTTATCCATTTCTGTGACACTTAGCTGTCTTTTGAAGGATGCTGCATCATGTAAAACATTAAATACATTTCTATACTTTTGCTAAACTGTCTGTTACTACAGCACCCACTACCTACCCCACAATGAATGGAAGACATGAAAAGGAGAAGATAACATATCTTTCTTCTCCTACAATTGTTCTAAGAAAAATAATCCATGTGTTGAAACCATGAGGGCATCTGACGCAAGTCTAACAGGACTTTTGTATATAGTGTAATTTTAGTTCCCTATTTAACCCATTCCTTCTCACTGGTGGAACAGAGTCACTATCTCTACCATTCTTCGGGGACAAATGGCAAAACCAACTTTGGCTTTACTAGAAATGTTTATAAATTGGAGGAATAACCCACAAGCAAAATCAAATTTTCTGTTATTAAGATAAGTTCATAATTTCCTTAGCGTTTATACAGAGAAAAAAAATGGTCACAGTAATGAAATAATATTTGTTCATCATTGTTTAGTCATTGACACTTGGATGTTTTCTGCTGCTGAATGTGCTCTCATGGAGTGTGCTGCGGTGAAACCTTGACTGCAGGCTACTCAAGTATGTGATGACCTGCTCTTAGGTCGTGTCATCATTTATTTTGATTTTTGATTTTATTTCGACCATCCAAGCTTTCTTATGTTTCTGTGGCAATCCAGTTGGCTATGGCCTGGAGACCCATAAGAAGCACAATTAGCATTTTATATTTAGCCATAATTTTCAATCTATCAACCACATGTTGTTGTTCAATATTTCTACAGAATGACTCCCTGACTAGTGACAGTCGCAGATGTGGCTGTTATATTCTTGGAATCAGTATCTGAACAAAAACAAAATTGATGTGCTCTTTTCATAGTTACAATAAAATTCCAGGTAACACACAAATCATGAAAATTGTCGGAGACAACAGATGCTAACAATTACTTTGCATTTCTGCATTTGAAAAAACAGAATTGGAGATTGAATATGCATACCAAATGGAATTTGTTTCTTTTGTGTTTAAAGGTGTAAGGAAGTGATGGCTGGAGGAAGTAAAACAATGTACAATTATGATGCTATGGTGTGAAACTGCAGTTCAAGTGTTACAGAAAGTGTTGCCTTATGCTGCTGTATTATCATGGGTAATTATGACTTATTACTGTCCTTTAAAATTTTACTTTCATGTATATGTATGAATGTGGATGAATTATATTGTGCGGTGTATTCACACATATGTATGTGGGTGTATGCATTTGTGTACCCTTTCATGGAGGTGAGAGGAGGTGTTTGAATGTCCTGCTCCATTACCCTCTACTTGATTCCTTTGAGTCATGGTCTCTCCTTGAACATGGAGCTATGTTGGTGGCCAGCAAGCTGTCATAATCTTTTCATTTACTCTTTTCATATTTCTGGAGTAAACAGTTGTGTGTGTCCATGTCTGATTTTTTTTTTTTATGTGAATACCGGGGATTTGAACCCAGGTCTTCTTGCTTGCATGGAAAGCTCTCCTAAACCCTGAGCCATCATTTCATTTGGAGTGGGGTCTCATGTCGCCTTCACGAAAGTTTATGCTGAATTCACCCTTACTTAGCAGCAGAAGATAGCTTTGTACTCCTAATTCTCCTGCTTCTACCTCCCAAGAGACGGCATTTTAGTCATATGCCACCATTCCTGAATTTTTTTGTTTTGTTTTGAGAGACATGATTTGTCTTTGAGAATAAGAGCGATGGTTCCTAGCTTTCCTTAGAGCAAAGAAATATTTGAGAGGCTATTCTTATGATTCCTCCCAACAGCTGGATTATTTGTTGGAGGCACTCTGCATGAGCATTATTTAGTACTGTCCCTTCATGATCAAGCATCAAGGTCTGTTCTGTTTCTGCAGCTAAGTGTGCTGACAATGTTTCTAAGTGCATTTCATTTTGCTGTCATCAAATATCATGAAGTTAAAGGCAGTATTTTATTGCTCTCTATTTTGATTGTGAGGAAATGTCTGGAACGTATGACGTATTAACTAATTATAAAGAATATTGCCACATGGCAATTAATATGAAATGTTATAATGATTAAAGTAACTCAGATTTTTTTCTTTCTTATAATTATTGTCTATTTTAATTCCAAGTGGAATTTAAGAAATGATAAATTAGGGTCAGTGACTTTACTTTTTAATTTATGTTTTTCAAGGCAGCCTCTCACTATGTAGTCCAGGCTGGCTTGAAAGTTCCTATATATTTTAGGCTGGTCTCAAGATCACAATCCTCCTGCTGCTGATCTCTTCACTTTTTGATTTCTGGGATTACAGGTGTAGAGCACCAGGCCAGGCTTTCTTTAATTTCACTTTTTTTAAATTTACAAGAATTTAAAAAAGTATCTATCCTTTGAAGATAGTGGTGAGAATTATTAAATGAAACATGGGCTAGTGAAAGTTGCTTTGAGGGCGATAATTTTCACAAAGAATGTAACAATAATTTTTACAAAGAATGACTGAACTAACATTCTGTGTGATGGCTGAAATGGTCCTCCAGAGTTCGTTACCTCTGGTGTGATCCTTCGTACAGTCCCTTCTGCACTACAGCTGGTCTGCGCAATAGGACATCTGTGGTCTGTCACTTCCATGACTACCTTGCCAATGCCTTTCTCCCATTTCCTTTCCGTCTCTTCTTACCTCCAATAATGCACTCTAGAGAAAATCGGCTGCTGTGCTGTGAGGAGAGGGTCAGTCACACAGAGAGGGACAAAGGCCTCTGGACAGCAACCAGTGAAGGCCAGAGGCTGATGTGAGACTCAGAGGAGAGAGAGTCTAGGGGCAGGGTCTTCTCTACTAGCTAAACTCCAGATGATCGATCATCAGCCTGTCCTTCATCTGAGCTGTAACCCTTTTCAAGTCACTTCAAGATTCCCAATCTGCAGATAGTGGGAGATAATGAATGTCTGTTGGTTTAAGCCACTACCTTTTTAAAACAATTGGCTTCACTGGTGTAGATTACCTATACAAACAGACTAGGAAGCTCATATTACTTTTGTATACAACTTCATACTTGCATATATGAACACACTGGTACATTTATAAATACGCAAAAATTCTTAATTGCTTACTTCTTAAGCCTGAGATATTCTTAAGTTTCCCTTCATGATAAGACATATGCAAAAGTGTAAAGAACCAATTTCATTGTAAGTGTGTGTGTGTGTGTGTGTGTGTGTGTGTGTGTGTGTGTGTGAGAGTTATTAACTCAAACAGCAGCTGCCATGGAGTATGGATGGTATAATGAGTTTCTGTTGCTGCCGCTGTGTTTTGGTGGGTTTGTGGGGTGGACTGCTTGCCAGCCTATCTCCTGCCTGAAGAAACGGAAGTAATCATTATGTCACTATGACAGCTCCTTGTCTCGTTGCCATGCCCCTTAAGGGAAGAAGGACTTACCCTGTTTCACAGATGGGGCATACACTCTACCGTGGCAGGGAAGTCATAGAAACTGGAGCAGGGGTTAGAGAGCAGAGAACTTGGATGAGGAGAGCCAGCATGTAATTATTGACCCCGATCCCTATGTCTACATTGTGAACATCTCACATCAAATTCTAATGATGACTCAGAAGGGTGGAACATTATATGGTGGACATTCAGTTAGGATATAGAGTTAACTTCTTTAAAAGGGTTATGTTATTAAAATCTACTAACCATTCTTTTAATGTTTTGCTTTTACAGATATTGGCAGCATTCAAGTAAAGGTGTATTTTTTTTGAAGGCTACTGGATCAAATTATAATTAACCATGCCACCTAAAGCAATTGGAATTTGTCTTCTTAGTTCTGGAGCCAGAAATGTGGCAGTAAGGTGTCTGCAGGATGTGGTTTCACTAAAGACTATTCTTTTCCAGTTTCTGATGGCTCTAAGACTTCCTTGGTTCTTTACAGTACAAATATTATCATCACCTCTATCAGATGGCCTTCCTCACTGTGTCTTTGTGTGCAGTCTTTTTTTTTTTTTTTTTTTTTTTTTTTTTTTTTTTTGTAGTGATACCTGCCATTGCATTTGAGGTTCAGGATAAAGTATAAAGTCATCTCATGCTCTTTAACTCATTACATCAACAATGACCTTTTATTCTTTAGGTAGGGTTACCTTCACAAGCTTTGATGGTTAAAACTTGGACATGTCTTTTAGGGGGTTATATGTAATTCACTACATAAAGTATGTATGGGAATTCTTCCTATGCTGTTGTTGCCCAATTCATAGGAGACATGAATATTGCTCCTGGTTGGGTCATCAACAGAATTGAAGAGGTGAGATTTTAGCAACAACAAAAGTAATAAAAAAAGATTTTAAAAGTTAAGAGAACTTTCAATCCATAGTTGACAGACCCAACAAAGGAGGCAAACCCACACTTGTTAAGATGGAAAAGTCAGGGATGTACTGAGGGATAAACCCTGGAAAGAAACTGATGGAGATATGGAGCAAAATGAATCTATCTGTCAAACTTTGTGAATCTGTGCTTATCACATGGATAAAAAAAACTCTCTTCCTTAACTTCATGTTAAAAAGCAAAACAAAAAGTCATGGCAAAATATTAGACAGGACTGGGAAGTGATGTGAATCTCCCAAATAATAAAAAAAATTATCTTGGACAACAATATTAGATATATTTAATTATTTAATCTATATAATTAGATATATTTAAACCAAGATAAGTCACCAGCCTGTACACCTTAGAGATTTGAGTGGGAATAAAGATGAAAACATGGCACATGTTTTAAGATGTCTGGGATAGACAAACCTGATGACAGATTAGCCATCTGCCAGCCAAAATATCATGCATATCTTCTTTCAAGAATGAACACACTCTAATTATATAAAGTTTATAAAATATTTTATTACATTTTTTACATCTTTATTTCAGAACAGTAAAGAGGTCATCATTGTTGTAGATTCTATCTATCATTAGCTTCATAATCCCTTCCCATCTTCACACTAACATCCCTTGCATGATATTTTCCATTTCAGTCATCAGGAGATTATAAAGAGAAATCCAAGGGAGTCTGCTTAAGGGTTATAATGAATTTATGAGGACATAAATTGGAAAAGACAACTCACTAAACAGAATAGGTGAGTTGTTGCACGAACCTGGAAGGCTGAGGTCCTATCCCATGCTGCTCCTGCTGCCTGAGTCAGTCTGCACCATCCAAGCCCAGGAGGGAGAGAAGAGGGAGGGTATAGGTACCCCTCAGGTTTTAAGGGCAGCCCCGAGGCCACGCCCCAGGGGCTGGTACTTCAAAGTCATAGGTAGAACAGGTATCCACTATAGGAGATGAGTTAATTTCTTGACTTTTGAGTTCAGGATGACCTTGTGTTTTTCTTTGGACAAGGAAATGAAGCAGAAATGGCATTTTTGTTATTTTCTCGAGAGATTTTACAACTTCTGTACTGATTTTCTTGGACTTCGGGCCCATGTACCTTAAGGAAGTTTGAATATTCTGAAATAATTCTATTGTATAGTATACATGAGAATTTCTCATACAAAGGTTTAGAAATAAAGATCAGGGGGTTAGTTCATTTCTTAAAATTCTGTGGGGATCATAAAAAAAATGTAGAATTGGTCCAATCTAGGCAGGAAAAAAGAACATTAAACTTTTTACTAGCATATACGAATTCCAGATAATAGCGGGTTTTGTTGTGACATTTCAATACATGTATTTGCATATGTTCATTACCCTCTTGTGTTCTCACTCCTCATTCCTGTTGCCCCCCAAATTCTCCCTGTCATGTTGAGGAAGACCATTTTTGAAGTAAACAACATGCAAATTCTGTCAAAATAGCTTTGGCTTTTGTTAATAATCTTGGTTTTCCTGAACCAGCCAAAAAATAAATAATTTACAAGTCAGTATCTTTTCTGTATGTAAGTCTGATATCGTCAGTAAACTTAACAGAAAGTTTACCAATCATGGTGACTTGTTATTTCATTGAAGTACATGTTTCATTTGCTTTCAGTATATATTGCTTTAGTCATTGGCTGATGTTTGAGAATTGTATAGTAGTATTTACTGTAGCAAGGACAAGGGTTTTATTTTGTTCAAAACTATCTTTTATTCGATTCTATTCCTACTTTAGATTTTGAAAGACAGTACTACCCTGCACAGTTGTGAGTCTCTGTAGCATTAACATAGGCTCCTTGTTGAAGGAGAGACGGTTTGTTCATAATGTAGAGCCAGAAGTACCTTTGTGGCAGATTATATGTATTAAGGTTCCCAGTTCCTTTGCCCTTCCTTTTAACCTTATTTTTACCTTATGATTTTGTAGTTCTTGTTAAATGAGCAGAATGTCTTGAATTTTTTGGCCATGTGATTTGCAGATATGATGTGAAGTTTGGGGAAAAAATACTTGTTCATCATGATTTTGTTCTTGAACCTTAGCACTTCCCATTGGGACATGTCTGGGCTTGCCTTCTGGAGGGAAAGGACAGATACATGAAGAGCAAAGTAAGGCTTTCCTCCAAAAGATAACTGACTGACTTCAGATGTGCAAGTGAGACCAGATGAAATGACATGGTCTGCCTGCTCTATGTTACATATGTAGTTTCTTTGAGTGTGCTGCATCTGACACATAGATGAGCACAATTGTATTTTCCCAAACGGTTAGAATTTATTGAGTAGCAATAAATTCACAAGGCATGTCACTGTCATTGACAGCAATTTCCCAAGTAGTCTTTATTCTCTTTCTGGCTGGCTAAAGCAAACACAGTTGCTTCCCAACCTTACCTCCTAACGCCAACTCTCATATCACATTATTTCATATCACACAGTAACTGTATCTATGTAGATATATACGTGTAGGCTTTAGGGTGACCAAGAGGCCAAAGCAGAATTAAGACCCTTCAAAAAGGGCATAAGTGATAGGCAGAAATGGGAAGCTGATGGGATATACAAAGAGTCTTGGTGGAGCTCAGATGACTAACTTTGATGGAGCTCGCAAGAGCCATTGGGGCAGTATAAAGTTACTGAATAGTCTTATGGAGGAGAGATATGTAAGGAAGGTGCAGGACCATGAAGGAAGTGGATGTGGGAGACACGACCAAGTTGAGATGGATGAACAGGTGAATGAACAGGTAGTAATTTGAGTAGATTGTATCAGCTGTGGGTACCCAGGTGAGATGAAGGCCCTGGGACAATCAGGGGTTCTCTGCCTATGGTTCCCTTGAGACCCACATTAGGTAGCCAGATAACAAGTTAATGGAGGCCTTTGCCATCACAGTGTTAGGTTTCTCACTGTTACCCTCTTTTCGAGGTCTGTTATAGTCAATAAATTCCCAAGCCTGGGGTTCCTGATTTGATTTTAATATGCTCATGTGCTCACATGGTCCTCAAATGTTTATGATGGTGCATTGTTCTGCTTTAGGAGTACTAGTCTCTGCCTCATGGATAGTGCTGGTCAGATGACGATATTTATGTGAACAGTAGGTACAGACACATCTTAACTCAAATGGAGCCAGGTGCTGCTTGTTGAACGATGTCTCTATGGGCAAAGCACAGCCTGAAAAGAATACCATTTCACAGGAAGTGGAGTAACTTAGGGCAGGGCATAGGCTTGTTCAAAGATGTATAAACCTGAGAGTTAGGGCTGATTGCAAGGGTGGTTGTTTTTGCCACATTACTGTGGCTATAGGGAACTGGACACATCCCATTAAGATCTGCAGTTTTTGGTGAGGGACATGAAGATGCCATACTGATAGCATGAAAGACACTTCTCTTTTTCTTAGATTCAGATGGCTCAACTACCAGATTCCATATAACTTGGCTAATTCCTTATATTTGGCTAATGATCAGAATATAACTGTCATCTTAATGATCAGAATATAAATGTCATCCTCTTAAGGATCAGGAGGGCATATGTTTTAGGGTCATGGTGCACACTTCAGGTACGAGGAGTATCAAGCCAAATGCACAGTATTGATTAGCAGGGAACACACACCTACTTGTACACTTCTATTTTTTTTTCCTAATGGAATGTAGTAAAACCAGTTTATAATAAATCCCAGTGGCCTTCAGGGGGAAAAAGCCATAAGTACCATTTTATAATGTCTCATTGGTACTGAGTCCTTGTTAGGTCAAAAGGATTTAAAAGCCTTTCAGCTTTCAAAGATTTTCTTGGTTCATAAATTGCTCATAAGAAATCTTTTTGGATGATTTCTATTTATTATATAATCATTTTTTTCCTGTTCTCCAGAAAATCTTGAAAGGTAAAATTAATTTTACTAGTTTCCTTTCTTTTTAGCTTTTCAATCATTTTGCTAGAATTTTTATATTTTTTTCCATTACAAAAGTACAAGGTAACACACCCTGTAATTTTGCCATCTCCTTTAATAACAGTATTATTTAAAATTCACCATTGGCATAGTGTTTACTGATTGCATATTTCATTTTATAAATAAAAGAATTTAAACATTTCTGTGTTTATCAATCCTCAAAATATCAATGTAGAAATATTTTTCATGTGTTCATTTTTGGTATTTTTCTTATGAAAGGATTTCCAGAAATGGAACACAGGTTCAAATGTTATGAGCATTTTAGAGATTCAAAATTCTGGACAGTGCCAGGTGAGGTAATGCATGCTTTTAAGCCCAGCATTTGTGAGGCAGAAGCAGATGTAGCTCTGAGTTTGAGGCCAGCCTAGTTTACAGAGCAAGTTCCAGGACAGCCAAGGCTACACAAAGACACTTTGTCTTGAACAACTAAAAAAGATCCCAAACTGAAACAAGACAAAACAAATTCCTGAGAAGACGATGTTGCTTGCTTCAGTTCAGTGATCAAACACATCTCACACCAAGCAGCCACAATGAATCTAGTCTTTAAAAATTATTCTTTGCTAGTGTCCACGTATGTCATGCATTTCACAAGGCTCAGTAGTGTCAAAGTAAGAAGAATACAATAATTTTAAACTGTAAAATAATGAGCTTTCAGATCAGAGGTCACTGAAATATTTGGAAAATTATAATGGTGTTAGGATGCCAGCAGCTAGGGTCTTCCTTCCCTTTCTGGATGCTACTCACAGAACTCAGGAGGAGATTTCTAGGAGGGCTTATGGCTCAAGGCTTTTACTTTTGGTCCCCTGAGTATATTCCAGCAACGACAAGGGATGGGATGACAGGTGCCGTGGAGAAAGTAGAACTGGTCCCAAGGGCATGTCTTCAAATGTTTGCATTGCTATTAAGGGTGACAACTCCTTATTATAATGTTTCAAAGGAGGAGACTGAAGACTCCATGTTGTTGGTTTGTTTTCTTTTGTTTGATTACTTTGTGTGCACTTTTCTTTTTTCTTTCTTTTTTTTTTCACTTTTTAAAATCTTTTTGGTTCAACAAAAGGGAGTCAGTCCTTTAGTAGATCGTAGAGACAGGGAGCACAACAGGCCAGTGCCCTGCTTTCAGTCTCAGGCAGTCTGGGAGCTGATGCAATAGCAACCCCGACCCACCTAGTTTTGCTTTTGTTTCTTTGAGAAACTCTATGAAGCTGGGTGAACAGGGAAAGGGTGTTTGGGAGGAGCAGGGGGAGGGGAAAGAAAATCACCAAATTATGCCGGGCTCTGCGGACTCCCATGGGACACCTTGATATGGGAGATGTGGTTATATGGGGTGGATTGGGAGAGAGGGCTGGGGGTGGGAGGAGGGAGGAAGTGGAATCTGTGGGTGGTATGTAGAGTGAGTAGAAAAATTCTTAATAAAGAAAAATTAAAAAAAAAAGAATTTTAGAAAAGAAACTCAAAAAATATGCAGTATGAATTTTTTTTTTTAAAAGGGAATAAGAGCCTTTTAAAAAGAGCCAAATTAGAGTGGCTATGAGCCAGGAGCACAGCTTTAGGTTACCCCAGATTCTATGTTCTAACCTGAAAGCTGATTCACAAAGTTTCATAGTTTTAGAGAACAAGGAAAATCATGAATCAAGGCAAGTCTAAAACACACCAGAAAAATGGTTACAGTAAAATGCAGCATCTGTACAGGGTTCAGATGCTGTCCAGATGCTACACTGAGTTTTTGGATTAATGGAGGCTAATAGTCTGCTAAATTAATAAAGTCTAAAAGGTTTTTCTCTCTCAAAGGATGTTAGCTCCAACACAGAGGTGGGAAAGGAATCATGATTCAGGGGGTCAACGCCAACCCTAAATAAAGTAAGTAGTCTCTGGACTTGCAACATTCCAACCTCTATGCATCACTAGAGTTCTACTCAGCCAACCAGCCTTTGCAGATAGAGTTTCTTTCCTGGAATTCTTGTTCACAGTTCCTCCAATTGGCCAAGGTCACATGTTGTGCATGTGGGAGGACATATTACTAATTAAATTCTTTAAGTTTCTTCATAGCTAGGAAGATCATTTCTAGGATCTGATATAGATCGGTAGTGAGAAAAACAGCAGGACAGCAGTCTTCAGGAGAGAGGACTATTTGGTAAAGGCCATTAATAAAGAAACTCCTGGTTGTGTCAAAACTATTAGTTTTGGTCCTAATCTGACTTTTGTAAGTGACCCATTTATCTGACATAACATTTGCAATACCTAAAATTAAATAACCAAGAACACAGTCTGGTTTAATGGATTGAAGGTATTAGATGAAAAAAATGTATTTTAAATAACTAAAATTTACATATAAAAACAAGATTGACTATATTTTCTCCTTTATTTATAACTATTTAATATAGTATATACTGTGAAATACCTTACTTAAATTTAAATAATTAGAAATGGGACTTTGGAGGGAGTCACTGTAGTATCATTCTGTTAATTAAAACCAAATATTGTTTGATCACTGTTTAAATCCAAGGCTAATTATACTATAGGACAGGTTAGATTCTAATTTAATCAAGAAACTTTATAATTTAAGGCATAAAAGTCATGAATGTTGTTATTACAGGTTAATGCCTTTGGTACAAGTAGAGTTAACCAAAAACTTTGGGTATCTCTAGCTAGAATAAATGGAGTTAAAATTCATTAAACACTAGTTTTGAATAAGGTTCAGGGTAAGTAAACAGTTATAACAAAAATAATGACTAAATGAGTAGACCTAATACATCTTCATTTGTAACTTCAAAATTAAAAATTAGTTTAAAAAGTCAAAAAAGAGAAAAGGAGGTAGTTAGACAATGGAAACAAAGATTCAGAATGTATGACATTTTTGTGTAGAACCCACCTCTGTCCCTTATCCACTCTGCTGTCTTGAGCAAGGCACTTGATCATTCTTAGCTTTGGATTTTTGTTTGTTTGTTTCATTTTTTTTTAAAGAGCTAACAATTACCTCATGGTAAAATAGATTATGAGAAATGTGTTGATGGGATGCAGTAAATAAAATCCCAGAAAAACTTCGATTATTCCTAGGAGGCACTACCCCACAGCAAACTCCCTCATCCTCTGGTTCATACAACCTTTCCTTTCCCTCTTCTGTAATGTTCCCTGAGCCTTCGTTATGGGAGTGTCTGCAAGAAGGGGAGTCTGCAATTCTGTATATTGATTGGTGTAGTTTTCTGTTGTAAAAAGAAGTTTCCTGGATGATGAATGAAGACTATATTTAACTTTGGGCTTAAGGACAAATGTTTATAAATTGTTCTTAGAGATTATGCTGGTTTTAGTAAATGAGTGGTTGTAGATTCCCCTTCAAAAACCATGAGTTCACTAGCTCTTAATAGTTAGCCAGGTTTCCAGTACCAAGCACGTTACACCACTTGTTGACCAAGCATTAAGTCCAATTGGAGAACTGTTGGTTAGTGCCAAGGTATGTGTGCCACTACTGCATCTTTGGAGTTACTGTGTTGTGCTGGTTGTTGAAGTGATTCATAAGGCATGATAGCTGGGTAGGGTTGTTGCTTGCTTCCCTCCTTTGGATGCTTGCATGGTGCCTTCTAGTACCACAGAAGCTAGTTCTCAGGGAAGGGGCATTCAGGTGAGTTCCAGCTCAGGGACTTCTGGACCCTATTTCTGAAGGGGTGTGCTATCCTCAGCAATGGGGACCTAACTCTCCATTCTTTGGTGATAACCACAGGCAGCAACAATGGGCTGTATGTTTTTGTAATATCTTAGACAGCTCTGGTAAACAACTCATAAGAGGGCTTCTCTTATCTGGTATTTGAGGTTTTAATTATGTGATCTTTGGTTCATAAAGGGAGCACCATCAGTTCAGATGAGAAAGTTCATTAAAATTATTTATGTATATTTATACACTGAATTACATGCGTTATAGTTTTCTTTTAGGTAAATGTTTAGTAGTATGATTCCTTGTGGGTTTTTTCCAGACATTCTTATTGTTATTTTACTCACTGTGGTGATATATTGTACACCTTAATAAACTTGCCTAAGGATCAGAGGACAGAGTCAGCCACTAGATTAGACATAGAGGTCAGGCAGTGGTGGTACACACCTTTAATCCCAGGAAGTAATATGGCAGGGCAGAGAAAGGTATATAAAGAGTGAGGAAACAGGAACTCACTGTCTTTAAGATGAGGATTTTGTAGAGTAAGAACTATGGCTGGTTGTTCTGCTTCTCTGATCTATCAGCTTTCACTCTGCCATCTGGCTCTGTTTTATTATTATTATTATTATTATTATTATTATTATTATTATTAAAAGACCATCTAAGATTTGAGCAACAACTCACTTCCCCTCTTCTGTAATTATCTTTGTCTCCCTTCCCTAATGAGCTCCCTTTCCCCAATTCCTTGATCATATCATTTGTGTCTTGCTATTGCCCTCTCTATCATTCCCCAATACCCCTATCCTGGCAATGGTCCAGTTAAACTTTCCTCGTTTCTCTAATTATCACATGGTATGTACTCATATATGAAGATTTAGAGCTAGGAACCTCCAATAAGAGAGAACATACAGTGTTTGTCTTTCTGGGTCTAGGTTACCTCTTTCAATATGTTCTATTCTAGCTCCGTCCATTTACTTGCAAAATCAATGATTTCATTTGTCTAACAGCTGGATAGTATTCCATAGTGTATATGTATCATATTTTCACTATTTGTTGGTTATAGGGCATTTAAGTTGTTTCTATTTTCTAGCTATTGTAAATAGAGCAGCAATGAACATGACTGAGGAAGTATCTGTAGAGTATGATGCTGAATCATCTCACCAACATGACTGCCAGATATGAGCTGAACAAGAATAAAACCCACGGTCATGTCAAACTGGATGGGGAAAAACACAAAGGCCTCAACTCTACACAAAGAACTATAGTTAACTGAGGAAAGCTGAGAGGAAGAGAGGCGGTCTTTCCCAGGGAAGAGCACATCAATTGGTTGTCCTGTGCTAAACAGTTAGCTCTCAAAGCACACACACAAGTAACACTATATGGACTGAACAAGTTATGTGTAGGAATATATAAATATAGTGTATACATATATGCAAAAATAATAATTAGTGAAAAAATATGCCACAGAAGGAGAGTGGGGAGAGGTATATAGGAAGAGTTAGGTAGAGGAAAGTGAGGAATGTTGTAATTAAATTATAATTTCAAAAACAAAAAGAAATCACAGTATAAATGTAACTGATGATAATGGCAGACATGGAAGGAAAAAGTGTTGTACAGGGCATTATTGTGAGGGCTTAGTGATGAGGTCTGCAAAATATGAAGCAATAGAAAGTAAAGGATAAAGAGGAATTTAGGTAGTAACCAAGATGTATACTAAATGATAAAAATTTTAAGACAATAATATAAAATTAATTATTTTCCCACTGACCTCTAGGATAAGTCACTTCTCACTGACCAAATTTAAATATTTAGGCTATGCCCTAAATTTTTTCTTCTGGTGGGATGACTTGTTGGAAGCTAGAGGCCTGCAGCTGTATCTGAGGTATATTAGGCATTTATTCGGATGATTATAGGGATAACTAAAGGTATCTTGAAGAAAGACACATTTTGATGTGTAAACCTGGGAAGCTGGAAATAAAATATGAGGTCCAAGACTTAATTTCAAGAGGAATTCTGCCTCTATACCTAAGAGACCAGAGAACAATGCAATCTTTTCAGACATATTGTGATTAAGAGACAACAACAAAGAGCTTTGTGGTTAACAATTACCTGAAAATTGATAGATAGGTGGGTTTTAATGAAGACTCAAATGACTTGAATTTGCCCTTGTCAATATACCAAGTCTAGACAGTTTGTATTTACAAGGAAAGCAATGTAGAGCACACACTGATGTGCAATGCCACATTTGATTAATTTGTGCCATTATTAGGATTGTCAGTGATTCCCAAAGCTAAATTTATGGTGTAGAGTTGTGCATCGATTATTGAGATAGGGACATTGATTGTGTCAGTGTGCTACAGGCAAATAATTTCAGCTCAATACAGAAAGGTAGAGTTTGAGATTTCATAAAATTATTTTAATAAAACTCCTTATTAAGACTAGCTCTCTTTAAATGCCCTATCATTATTAGGAAAGGAACTTTGGTGATCCCTAAGAGGAGTTTTCTGCTAATGAGAATTAATGTGAGAATTAGAGAACTCACTTAGAGTCAGAAGCAGCCAAGGGAAAAGGGTTTAAGAGTCTGAATGAGGTTGGTCGACAGTGCTCCAAAATTGGACTTGCTCTTTGTGAGAAATGTCATTAGCCCAAATGGAGGATTAGCAGAGAATTATAAAGAAGCAAATGAAGCAGTTCTCATTAAGCTACAGTTGTTTCAGATGGAGTAAAAATGATCAAAATATGCTGTGCTGCTTATTGGTAAAATTAAATTAAACAGAAGGAGCCACATAGATTTAATTTGTTTGGCTTATTTCTCTTTCTCTGTTATGTGATGTGTTTCTCCCAAAAGGAAATGCTCATGATCCTTTATTAATGATGCACAGTATCTAAAAGAATCATGTGCTTGCAGAGATGGAAGGATACTTCATTTGACTTTCTATCCTACAACAGCCTTCTGCTTTATGAATTTACCTAGGGAGACATGAGCAAATGTCTATTCATCTAAGGTTGGGAACTATCAACAGTCCAAAGAAATGTTTCCAACGAAGTCCAATTTAGTAACTAGTGAGTTGTTTGGGGTTACTTTCAGGACTATGAGTAAGGGAATACTTACAGAAGCATGGACATTTGAAAGACAGTGACATCACCAAAAAAACCTACCTGAGCCTCAAGGAGAATTCATGTAAGATGCTTCCCTGAATCTTCCTCCACAACTTACAGGTAGCTGCACAGGTCAGATAGCATTCTCTGACTCTGTGGTGTGAGCTGATTACCCCAAAAACATTTTATTTTATGAAGAAAATTTTTATTTATTTTACATACCAATCACAGATCCCTCTCTTCTCTCCTCCTACCCTCCAGCATTCCCCCTCATCAACCCACTCCCCATTACCTCATACAAGAAAGTAAGCCCTCCCATGGGGAATCAGCAGAGCCTGGTACAGTCAGTAGAAGCAGATCCAAGCCCTTCTCCCTGCATCAAGGCTGTGCGAGGTGTTCCATCATAGTAGTGGGCTCCAAAAAGCCAACTCATGCAGCAGGGATAGAACCCTACTGCCGGGGTGGGGGGTCTTTAATAAGATCAAGCTACACAACTGTCTGGATTATACAGAGGGCCTAGTCCAGTCCTGTGGAGTCTCCACAGGTGCTGGTCTAAATTTCATGAGTTCCCACTAGTTTGGTTTGGTTGTCTATGGGTTTCTCCATCGTGATCTTGATGTCCTTTGCCCATAGCATCCCTCTTCTCTTTGACTAGACTCCTGGAGCTCAGCCTGGTGTTTGGCTGTGGATCTCTGCATCTGCTTCCATTGGTTACTGGAGAAAGGCTCTATGATGACAGTTAGGGTAGTCACCCATATGATCATTGGGTTAAGCCAGTTCAGGCACTCTCTCCACTATTGCTAGCAGTCTAATCTGGGGTCAAAGCAGATTCCTGGAAGCTTCCCTAGTTTCTCCTTATCCCCATGATGTCTCCCTGCATTACAGTATCGCTTTCATTGCTCTCCCATTCCATCCCTGTTCCAGCTCAACCATCTGTTTCCTTATGTTCTTATTCCCCATGCTCTACCCTCCATTGCCCAACTCCTTCATCCCCAGTTTACTTAGGAGATCTCATCTATTTCCCCTTCCCAGGGCAATCCATGCATCCCTCTCTGGGTCCTCCTTGTTAGCTAGCATGACAGTTTCTCAGAAAATTGAGAATCAAGGTTTCTCAAGACCCAGCTATACCACTCTTGGGCATATACCCAAGGAATGCTCAATCATACCACAAGGACACATTCTCAACTATGTTCATAGCAGCATTATTCATAATAGGACATAGATGCCCCTCAACCAAAGAGTGGATTAAAAAATGTGGTACATATACACAATGGAGTACTACTCAGCAGTAAAAAACCATGACATCATGAAATTTGCAGGCAAATGGATGGACTAGGAAATATCATCCCGAGTGAGTTAAACTAGACTCAGAAGGAAAAACATGGTACATACTCACTCATAAGTGTATACTAGATGTAAAGCAAAGGATAACCAGACTGCAACCCACAAATATTTTAAAGCAGCTATGCCTTCCCTAGGACACAGAGATAGAGCATGTACTCTGCTTCCAGATCCTTGCTTGAGCTCAGTCCTCTGCACATGCACCTGTTCTTCATCTCTCTTTTTAGACAATTTTTTAAATTAAATTAAATTAATTAAAATGTTATTTATTCATTTTACATACTGAACAATTTCCCTTCCCTCTTCTCTTCTTGTTACCCCCCCCCATGCCTCCCATCTATTCCCCTCCCCATATGCTCCTCCCTTAAATCAAATACCTAGAATGGAGCTAGTATTTATTTCCAAGATTGGTTTAATTAATGAGAATAGAAGAATGCTGTCTTCATTTTCTTTTTCTTCTGAGCACTGTGATCTGAAATTTAATCAGTATTTTCAGAATTCCTTATCACACCACTAAACCCAAAACTTATTTTTAATGAAATTCCTAATGCTTTTGACATGAAGGTATTGTCTTGACATCCCCTTTCTTACAGCTGTAGAATTAATTTTTATATTGTATTTTATGAGTCACATATTTCATTTTTTCTTTTTCTTGAATTCATTTTGGATATTGATCTACGTCTTGTAAAGAGATACAGGTTTGGTAAGATTTATCGGAAATATTTGTCACAAGAAGTATTAAAATTTTTATAATATTTACATATATATAATGATTATGCTGAAGTTGGGACCCAAGTGTGAACCTAAACTTTATTTATGATTCATAAATACCATATCCACAGAGCTTAGTGGTAATTTTATATGGTAGTTTCCAAATCTGTGTAACACTGAGTTTCACTGTATTATTTTCTGCAGCTGGTATCATACTGGCACATGTCAAGTTTTGGGTTTCAAATTGTTTTAGATTTTGTATTCTTTTTAGCTTTAATGTTAGTTTTTTTTTATTGTTTTATGTGTATAATTGTTTGCCTGCATGTATTTCTGCATACCACACATGTGTCTGGTGCTCATAGAGCCCAGGAGAAATCATTGAATCTTTTTGAAATGGAGTTACAGATAGTTGTAAGCTGCTACATAGGTGTTAGGAAATCAACCTATGTTCCCTGGAAGAGCAGCAAGTGCTCTTTACCACTGAACCCTCCCTCCATGCCTGATACTTTTTTATTTATTTATTTTTAATGATAGCCAGGGATACTTAACCTGCAATAAAGATGCAAGTAATAACTCTTCTCTGTCTCTTTTCTTGTCAAGGTTGAAGACACACAAAACAAGGCAGAGCCCCAAACACTCTTTGGACAGTTATTCATAGTGTTGTACATCTGAGCAATTTCCTAATAGTAGTCTCTTATGTTTGTCTTTCCCAGAGATTCTAAAGAAAAAAGCAAGTTCCACGAGTAACAGAGGTTCATGTCACATATCCTAAATGTTTAAATCTCAACCAGCAAATGTTTCATTCAAAAAATTGTAAATTATAGCCCATATAAAGATCCTTTTTGAAGTTAGCATACAAAATAATGTTTTGCTGTAATCTTATAATATCCATTCTTAAGTTTTGCTGTAAGACCTTTACTAGTTTACAGACCATAACCATCTTCAAATTTGTGTTATTACTGTCCTTTTAAAATTGATCTTTGTCCTTTCTCAACTTGGTACCTAAGGTACACTTTTTTCTCTTCCAAGAGAGTGAAATCTCACCTTCCTAATGTGAGTGTGATGAGATCTTTTCTCCTTGTCTGTCTTTAGACACTTCTAGGAAAATGTCTCAGGTTGCTCTTTTATATCAAAGAACTCATGCTTTCGAGGTGTGAAGAACTAATCTGTGATTATGTGCCCAGCTGTTGTCTGGTAGCTGCCTCCATTATTTCATCACTCAATGAATGAAATGACAATATCTTACTTTAGAAGTCTATAATGTGTCCCTCCACCAGCAATTCTAGGTGAAGAGACAATTTAACATAAACTTAATTTACACATTTTGACAATATGTATTCTCTAAATAATATAAAAGCATTATCTTATGCTATTATGCTCATGTATATGTTATGTAAATGTGGTTATAGTCTATGAGGGTCTCAACTGTGTTTACATTATCTCCTTGTACTGTTTTGTGGCAGCCTTGTCTTTGGTTTATTTGAATGAGAAGGGATCATTGCAGGCTATTAGTCAGCTTGAAGGGTATGCTGAACCTAGGTAATGTTTCTCAGGAAGAAGTGACACAAGTAGAAGAAATGTCTAAATAAATTATCTGACTGTTGGAAGAAAAAAGAAGAAATCTTTCTGTTTCCCGGGGCTATTGCACCATTCCACCCAATCTTTGATCAGAGCCACTGCTGGAGAATCGAAGTCCTCCTTGATCCTCAGTGCCAGGTCTAGACAGTCCCCATTTCACTGTGGTCTCCACCATTAAACTTTCTTCATATGTGCTGGTGGGATGTGGTCTAATGTTTAACCTAGCTCCAGGGAACCTGAGAAATGTAGGCTGCCTTCTAACCTTCAGTGAACAGAAAATGTGCTACTGGAAGAAAGTGTTCTGTAATGTCTGCTTTTGTTATTCCAAGGGCAGTGCAGCCTGTAATACCTCTCTGCTTCTCAGACTTGCCCATAGCAATGGGAGCAACCAGCATGTGATTTATCTAAAGAACCACTTGTCCCCACTGAAGACAGGCTGACCTTTTTTCAAAAGAGGAGTTTCAAAATCTTATTTGTTATATTACATCCATTTCTGCTGGGTAATATCTGAAACTTCCCCAGTTCAGGTACTTCTGTATACTAATGTTCTTCATCTACTTTTAATTTACAAATATATAATCATCAGTTTTTTTTTTATGGACTAACAGTGAAAATATGAGAGGGTGAAGGGAAAACTAGTTAATACATAATTGAAGTAGGATTTCTTTCTCTCTTTGTCTTACCTTCTGTCTAATGTCCTTGCTCCCTCTAGGTCTGAAAATCTCTTCTTAGATCAGGTTGATACAATTCCTTCTGAATAAAGTAATATTGGGAGGCACCAGTAAAGCTCTTGCATACATCCATTGCATAGCTTCACTCTGATTTGCTTTTGGTCATCAACATCAGTTATTGTAGCACACACGTCATTGTGTTTATTATTCTAGTTTATTGATTCAGGAACAACAAAATCACAATCTGAACACAGAGTTCAGATTAGATATATTAGAATTAATATATCTCACAAGTCTCCCAGCAATGGAATCAAATATTTGCCATTTGTCTTCTTCTCTGGTCAGATGACCAAACAATGCCCCTGACCATATCAATACATAGAAAAGCCCTGTAATTCTATTGTGATTTCTTCTGTTTCTTGCTCATGCATTTTAGGATGTGACTATGTTTTTTTTTTTTCTATTTTTTCTTTTGCAAATCACTTTCAAGAGTTCAACGTGTGTGTTTCCTCAACTCAGTGAGTAAATTTTCATATACATTTTTATTGTATCAAGTACAGTGTTCTTTCTGTAAATAGAAGATAAACTACATGGGTAGAGAGCTAAGGTTCTGGCTCTGATTTCAAATTAAATATTCCCAGACACAAGTAAAAAGCAAAACAAAACAAAAAACAGAAAATACCCCAGTGCAAACCCAAACAAAACACTTACCTAGTGTCTTGAAGACTGAATAAACCTAAGTCTCTTGGACTGAGCCCAGATGTCCAACATTGATATTTTAAAAACAATCTCATTCATATTAATATGCAGTCAGATTTCAGAGCTACTGCAATATATCAGGCCTTTATAAACCATTAAAAGCTACTTATTCTCTATTTTTTTCCTTTTTTAATACCTTTACTTTTTGGTTTTTGCTATTTATATTTTATAGTTTTGAATAGAAACATCTACAGCTTATTAAGTAATTGTGGTGGTTTAAAAGAAGATAGCCCCCATGGGTTTATAGCAAGGGGTACTATTAGGAGGTGTGGCCTTGTTGGAGTAGGTGTGGCATTATTAGAGGAAGTGTGTCACTGGGGACAGGCTTTGAGGTCTCAGATGCTAAACCCAGGCCTATTGTGGCATTCTTTTCCTGCAGCCTGAGGATCGAGGTGTAGACCTCTCAGTGCCTTTTGCAGTACCGTGTCTGGCTGCATGCCATGACAATAATGGACTTAGCCTCTGAAACTGTAAACCAGTCCCATATAAATGTTTTCCTTTATAAGAGTTGCTGCAGTCATAGTGTCTCTATAGAAATAGAAATCCTGCCTAAGACACTAATTAAAAATAAAATTTCATATTCTTGTGTGTGAAACTATAGTAAACATTCAGGACTGCAGTCTGCAAATAACAACACGGAGACTTATTAATTATGAAAGCTTGGCCCTAGCTTAGGCTTTTTTCTAACTAGCTTTTGTAACTTAATTAATCTGTTTCTATTAATCTATGTTCTATTACATGGCTCTGTTACCTTTCCTCTGTCCCATATGTCTGATTTGTTCCGTGTGCTGTTGGCATTTCCTGCTCACCTAGATTCATTCCTCTGACTTCCTCTCTCTGCTGGAAATCCCACCTATCCTCTTCTGCCTAGCTATTAGTCATTCAGTCCTTTATTTACACAAATCACAGCACTATATCTTCCCACAGTGTACAAATATCCCATGTAATATGTGAAAATAACTTTTGAGATTGAAACATTCTATTTTAAAGGAAATTTTCTTAAGCAGAAAGGAAAACAACTCAAAATAGCTCCAGGAACTCTCTGAAATTGACCAGATTCACTAGGCTTCTCCTTCTCTTAATAAGCAGTAAAGTTTCAAAGAGGAGTCTCAGACAAGCAAAGCCACAAGGAAGATTGTATTAGACCAGTTTCCTGGATGAAGTGGAAACTACTCCAGCTGCCTGGAAGAGGTTTAGACCAACTGAGTCAGTCACTTAAAAGGATGCTCCCCAACCAAACTGCTTGCTTGCTGGCTGTGAAGTGTGTTCTAGGTTCCCAGCTTTTTTGAGTTGTCATCTGTGCATGGGTGGACTGTAGCTGAAGTTTTCCTGTGTCCCACCTGGTCCGCAGGTGCTCAGAACCACACAGAGTAAACATACAGAGGCTTATATTAATTAAAACTGCTCGACCATTAGCTCAGGCTAACTACTGACTAGGTCTTATGCTTAAACTCAGCCCATTTCTATTAATTTATATGTCACCACATGTTCCATGGCTTTACCTGTGTGCCATAACATGCTGCTCCCTGGATGGTGGGCTGGCATCTCCTGACTCAGCCTTCTTCTTCCTAGAATTCTTCTTGTCTGCTTATCCCACCTATACTTCCTGCCTGGCTACTGGGCAATCAGCATTTTATTAAACCAGTGTACAAAAGCATTATCCCACAGCAGTAGACTTTGGGGATGCGGTTGTCTTTGAGTCATTTCTGCTCCTGTAAATAACCACTCACCTATATTCTTATAAATAACCCTAATAAAACTCATGGTTCACCAAGATGGACTTTGGTGATATCTGTATTTTATTCTGTTGTGGGCTCCTTGCCTGGGTTGAGTAGATAGATATACACGTTGGGTTTTCGTAAGAAAAGTGCTGCCACATATTTATACACACATATGTATATTTCAAATTCTCTGTCTACCAACGACAATTTTTAAATAGAGTTAAGGAGAAGAAAGCAGTTTTCATTCATATCTCTCTGGTACAGAGATTGCTGCTTAGATCATCTGCTTGTGTATAAACATGTTCACAAAGAATTGGAATCATAGTATATGGTTTTCCTTTCCCCTGGTTCTTAATATGTCATCTTAGTCTTTTGCTAAGTTATTAAACCCTTTTAGAAAAGAGGAATTTCAGAGGGTACCTAGTGCTCTACTCTGTGACTGTGATGTGACCTAGGAGAAAAAATGTCTTCTCCCAAAGAAAAAAGCCAACCCAAGGGTTAAATGGTTCTGTACTTAGGTTCAATGAGCTGTAAGGAAGGTGCAAGAACAGAAAGGAGATACCATCTAAAGTTGTTCCAACTGGATCACACAGGAAGGGGATAAAATCTGAAGTTTGTCAAGCTGGCTCACACCTGGAACCATGTCTGTTATTTGAAACTTGAAAAGAAAAATTTGTGATATAGTTCAAGCTAACTCCTTTTCATTGGCCCTTGTAATCTGCCTGCTTGCTCCCACTTGCCAAGCAACAAAACTTATATAAAAGATTGATTTTCTCTGCAGACGGTGTACATTTCTCTCCTGAGTACAAGTGCTTCCCAGCCGTTAGTTAATAAACTCTTGAGACTTTACCATCTGGTATTTGTTCTCTCATTGGGTTTAGGCTCGGTACTCAGTCCGTTACAACTGTACCAAGTGAATATTTATTTTCCATGTTTCTTATTATGGAAACGTTCAAAGTAGGAAAAGTAGTGGGATTTGCAGAGATGTTTTTCTCCACTCTGTAGACTGTCTCTTCCCTGCCTGTGCAGAAGCTTTTGGATTTTATGCTATTCCATTTGTCAGTTCCCAGGGTTGGTTTCTGTCCTACTGGAGTTCTCTTCAGCAAGCCCTTGCCTATGTCTATATCCCGTGGTGTTTCCTCTAGTTCTTTCTCTAGCAATTTCAGCATTTTACAGTTGCAAATGAAGGTCTTTGAAACACTTTGATTTATTTTCATGCATAGTGAGAGAAATCTAACTTTGGCATAGCCATATCTGATTGGAAATTTCCCACAAATGATACGAATCTGAAGAAATTATATTCTTTCAATGACCATTTGGCATTTGGGGAATGATATATGTTGAGCTACCCACCCCTTCACACCACTAACTTTAGGTCCATCTAAGCACAGGCAAGGTGACTCTGTCCTTCAGTGGCCTTGCTGGGACTACTATGTCTGTTTTATTTATTTTTTATTCCAAACTCTAGCAAATCTTTGTATCCTCCCTTGATTATTCAACGCTATTGAATATTTTAATTAATTACAATTAATCAATGTTACATCTACATGCATGCTGCATGAAAAATGGAAGGATCTAATGAGGTGTGACGTTTACTCTGATCCTTTTTTTTGGTGGGAATGCTCATTTTGAAAAGAAATGAATTGAAGCCTAAAGCATTTGCCCCCAGAACACCTATTATCCATTCTACTGAATTCATTTTCTAGTTTTCTTCTCCTCTAGAAAGGTTTTCATCAATTGAGTGTGACACATGGGTAATGATGGCTCTAATAGGTTCTGTAAACCAATACTTCTAATGCACACTATAATTGAGTGAGAATATGGTGTTATACTTATCATATCCCTGGTGCTTTAACAGGTGAATTATGATTAGAAAGACCTAGAATATACTGACCTATATTAACATTAAACCACAATATTATGAACTTTTCTTGCCCCAACATATTTATTCTTTTGAAATTTTCAATGTTGTCATGGAAAGGTTCAATATTACTTTGGAGTAGAATTTTTAAAAACTTTTTTAGAAGATTTTAGCTTTTTTTATGTAAAAGAGATACAAGTTCAACTTTTGGTAATAAAAATGGAAAAAAGTCTCCAATGGAAGACTTTTTTTTTTCTATAACATTCACAAGAAACAATTCCTTTCAAAAATACCCTAAGGCAAGCCTTCCTAGTCTGCTAAATGTGATGGTGTGGTATTCAATGCTCTGTACATAGAAAGATCATTATCCTAATTGCTATGAGGTATGTAGAAACTGTATTTGCCCTTTTCACATTGTCAAGGGTACAAGGTGAAAAAACAGTTTATAAATGGTAGAGAGGCATGGGAGGTACTCTTAAAATAATGAATGCCTCATAACTCAGACCTAGTGAGGTGTAAGTGAAATATATTGTTTTCTTCCTTTGTGAATAAAGATCATTAATTATTGTTGTGGACTGAGACATTTGTATTTGTGATTTAAAATTATATATTGTAAGACTAAAACTTTTAGTTTCACCTTCCCTTTGTTGAATTATTTGAAATTTTCTCTAAATATTTGTGCAATTACTGTATGTGTAATAAATAATAAAAATGATTTTGTGTTAATGGTTGTAATACTATTCCTAACAGTGTTTAGTTGCCATTTATTAAGGGGTTTTATTCATTTATTTTGGTCAGGCATTTTACATATAATCAAATGCATACTTTACATGATAAAGTAGAAAATGTTTAAGGAGGCTGCTAAGTGAACAAAGGCAAGGATACAAATCCTGGTGTTTGTTCAGACTTCAAATGTTAGCTTCAAATGTACTGGAAACATAGGGATTTCCTAAAGCTTCAAGTTCTCTACCAGACAGACAAGAGAGAATGGAAAAATGTTGTTCAATAAGGAAAATTTCATGTTAGACTAAACGAGAGAGAGAGAGAGAGAGAGAGAGAGAGAGAGAGAGAGAGAGAGAGAGAATGTCTGCAGTCAGTATGCAGCACATAGGCATATACTGATATATTATGAAATTAGAAAGCAGAAAAATAAATGAGAAAAAAAACCATAATAGTAATATTGCCTGGCATTGAGTCTTTTGTGCCAGGCATTGTACTAACTTTTACAACATTTTAATTCCCAGTAACTATTAAGGAAGCAGCAAGTGCAGGAAGTAGAACTATGCAAGTCTTAATAAGAGCTTATATAACTTGTTCAAGAGACAGGGGCTGGCTGGGCCTAAGGAAGGTAGCCTTAGAACTTATACACCACTACATTAGCAAAATGGAAGCATGGGAATTATATTAATAGTCTTATGCCAAGTACAAGTAGGAATGAACTGAAATATTTATAAAATGGTATTGTGATCTTTGTAGAACAGAGAAAGAAAACAAGTTCATAGAACCTTGTTCATCAAGGATACATACTTTCTAGCCACATGCATTCTTCTTGATTACTCCATATATATATATATATATATATATATATATATATATATATATATATTATTTATTAGTGTGTCTAGTTTGTCCTCTTTACAGTGAGGATTTTGTTATACCCATTGTTCTACTAATTCGATTTCTAATGCTATGATAAAATTTTCTTACAAATACAACATAGGATAGAAAAGAGATTATGTGGTTTACAGTTTGAGATCACAGTCTATTATTATGGAGAAGTCCAGCAGGGATTTAAAGCATCAGATTTATAGCTAAGAACAGAAAGAATAAGCACATGGACATTCCCTGTTTGCTTCCAGTGGACTTTTTCTTACACTGTTCAGAAAGCCTAGGGACAGTCTAGGGAATGGTATCACTCACAGGGGACTGGGTTTTTATTTATCAATTGACAGTCAGGACATGCCCACAAAGACTTGTTCACAGGCCAACATGATCCAGATAATCCTCATTAAGACTCTTTACAGGTAATACCAGGTCATGTTGATAGTTAAAACTAGTCAATCAGCAAACTCTGTAGGCAGAGTTTTTGTTGGGACTGCCAGCTCCCAAATAACCACACAGATACCTAATATTAATTATAAATGCTCAGTTGATAGCTTAGGCTTGTTACTAACTAGTTCTTACAACTTAAATTAACATAATTTTCTTATCTATGTTCTACCACATGGTGGTACCTTTTGTTTAGCACAGCATGTTCATCTTTCTTCTCTCTAAGTCTCCTGGTGACTTTTTAACTCCCCAACCCTCTTTTTGTCTGCAAGTCCTGCCTAACCTTTTCCTGTCTAGCTGTTGGCCAGTCAGCTCTTTATTAACCAATGGGAGTAATACATATTCAGAGGGTACAAAAAGATTGTTCTACAGCAAAACTCATCTATGGTTTTGTAGGATTTTATCTATTGGTTTCTATCCCAGAACTATTGTTTTAAAAAATAAATGAACAGTGAACCTGAAAACTGTATAGATGAATAAATAGAATTAAAAAAAAATTAACCTTTACCTGGTACTGGAAAGTGAAAAATATCAAAAGGACCCCACCAAAACAATATGACAGCAGCAAGCAGAGGAGGTAGCTGTCAGTGAGACCACAAGATTAACTTAAAAGAAAGAATTTTATACAAGGAATACTTAACTGGTATTGGAGAACCAAAACCAAAACCAAAACCAAACTAAACCGAACCAAACCTGACAAACAAAACAAACAAAAAAAGAAAGCTAAAGAGCAAAGAAAGGAAGAAAGAAAGAAAGAAAAATCAAACAGCAAATACCAACAAACTGCCAAAGCATCAGTGACAGGTAACAGCTGGGTGCACAGAAGGAAGGGTTGGGATTGTGAAAACCCCGATGGCTGGAACAGGGGCTTTTCAGAGTCCAAACACAGTTCTATTGAGCATGAATGTGGGAGTTGAAGTGACTGCCAACTGGAAACTACTCTAATCACTGGAATTCATTGCTACTGTGAGGTGAAGAGATGTTGTATGGGAATCAGGATCCAAACAGGAAGGAGGATGCAGGAAGTAAACAGAAAGGAGGAAGCAGGAAGCAAACAGGAAGGATGAAGTACTTTCTCTTTTTTCAAGCTTTCATATTTTCCGTTTCTTTGCAGAATCTAGCAGGGCATCAGTGGACAACTTGAAGTTGTTTTAAAGATTCACTAAGAACATGGCAAAGTAGAGTCATTGCTTTAATTATTGACACAGCCAATTCCTGCAATTTAAGTAACTATCTTTTTGAACAATTAAACACACTTTTGGATACCAAATCCCCAAATTCAGGATCTCTTATGGAATATTATATGTGTACTTGTATAGAGTTCTATTTTGGAGTCTGTCATTAACTAGGTAAGTCATCCTCTGTTCTCAGTCTCACAGTCAAAATTCAATCTTATCAGATTCTTGGCCTGACCTATGCCAGAAGATGAGTCAGAAGGCTCCAATTATTTCTGGACTATTTTCTGAACATCCCATAAAAGGAGTACCCGTTTGTCAGGGCCATTATTTGTAAGGATTTACAGAGCTTAGAACTGCCAATGGTCATTGTTGCCCCTTCATAGGAAAGAGACATACACAGAGAAGTAGAGCTGTGGCAAGGTGGGAAGAAGGCAGGATCACTATGCACTGATCACTTACTCTTCTCCATCAGGCATTTCTGAAGAGCCCCATTCCTGAATCTTCCACCCACGGGGCCTGCAAACTGTCCTCCCTGTTAGCATAGCATCACCACCACTTTTACCTTTCCACTGTTTAAAATTTTGTTCTTCTACATTTAGGCTTATTTTTAATTTTTTTTCTATATACATTGTCTTTTCTTGGAGGGCCTTGGACTATGCTGGAGAGTCCATATTAATAATGGAATTTTTGGAGGGAACTTGAAACCACACAGCATTAACTTGACCTCCACAGGATTAGAAACCAAGATCAGCCACAAAGAATGTCAATAATGGCTTTATAATTTATACTTAATTAAAAAAAATCTCTGTATCACAGGCTTGGGTGAGATTCCCTGGTTGGCAATGATTCATTCCTATTCCCTGATGGTTGCTGGGTGAAGGCAGAAGGATCTATGATGCTACTGAGAGTACATAACTGGGACGTTCTTCTTGCAGCTCTCCATCATTCTGTCTCATGCATCTCTTCCAATGTGTTTCCTTTCACTGTGACACACCGTAATCATGGGTATTGTGGCTTCCAAAGAACACTGTCAGTCCTTCTAGTAAATTCTGGAAAAGAGTTTGTAATGGAGACTGCTGAACTTGCAATTTGTGTCAGAGTGAAGGAGGTCTGCAGGACTTCCTCACATTGCTATGTAATTACTGACCAACTTTTAAAAACACCCAATCTATGTTTCAGAAAATTTTATACCCTATGTAACCAATGTACCATGTAGAAATCCAGAATTTACTTCCTCAACTTCTCTTGATGCTATAATGGAGACACATGGTTAGAGACTAGATTCAAGTCAACTCTAGTTTCTTAGGGTTTCAGAACCTGGAAAAGGCTCTGGCTGAGGTAGGGGTATGGGATGTAGCAGTGAGGCCATTGTGGTTTGAAAAATTAAAAAGTAGAGTCAACTAGTCTGAGGAAGTTCTTTCATATTTCAAAACTCATATATGAAAAATCTCAGTGTTTTTTTAAATTTGAAATTAATATAAAAATTGATGTTACAAAACTAAAATGAGTTATAAAACTAAAAGACACTTTTGAACTATGGATATAAGTCCCTTAGATGTTAATTTGCCATCCTAGAAGGAAGATTAAGGCATTTTTGTATTCTTTATATAGAAAAATCATGTTATCAAATCATTGTAGATGAAGAGGCAATCAAAGAAAAAATGTCCAGAGATATAGAGAGAAGTCATTTTAAAGATAACAATTTAATGAAAATGCCATTTAAAAGAAGACTTGGTGGCATTTCTACCATTTGTTAATATTTCTAAATTTTGTAATTTCTTCTCTAATGCTACTTTTTATCTCTTTCGTATCTGTATAATCTTACAAGGAAGGTGAAAACATGGATATAAAAAGGTATAATACAAACTATGGCAATTTGAATGTAATTGACTCCCATAAGCTCATTGGGAGTGGCACTATTAGGAAGTGTGCCTTTGTTGGACTAGTTGTGGCTTGTTAGAGGACATGTGTCACTGTAGAGGCAGGCTTTGAAGTCTCATATATGCTCAAGCCACACCCAGTGTCTCAGTTTACTTCTTTTGGATTAAGATGTAGCCAGCATCATGTCTGACTGTATGCTGCCATGCTCCCGCTGATGAAACTGTAAGTCACCACCTCAATTAAATGTTTTTTCTTTATATGAGTTGCCATGGTCATGGTGTCTCTTCACAGCAATAGAAACCCTAACTAAGACACAGACTCATCTTATTAGAGTAATGTTATAATGGAAAGACCCAGTGTTTGTTGGTGACATAGAACTCCTTTGCTGAGACCCACATAAGTGTTTATATCCTGTAGTGGAAATGCTGAGGGCATAGAGACTTTGACATAGGCCTTGCCACTAAAGGTCAGCTGCATTGATACTGTGGCTATATACACCACAGTCAGGTGATTTGGAACACTGTTCTTCAGCTTAAGGGCAGATTCATTGGCTTTTCCAGGGATTCTGTGAGCTCTCTACTAATATTTTGCAATACATTCTGTTCTGTTTAATGATTAAATGTGACAGAATGAATATAGTTTCCCACTAAGAATTTAGAGTGATTTAGAACTAAGCAAGATTGCAAACAACAGATAACATTTTTTTTTAAATGACTATCTGACAAGATTAGGATAGAAAGCAGGGAGAGTTAGCATCTATCAGAGTCTAAGGCTCTGGCATTTTTGATACAATGAACATCCATGTTTACTTGAATGATACAACTACTGAAGAAAAGGCAGTGGAAAGCTTCAAAGACCTGGTATCATTAAACTTTCTCTTACTATAACAAAATGCCTGAGATAACTTGCAAAACAGAAAGGTTTATCTTGGTCGATGGTTTTGAAGATTTTTAGTCCTTGAACAATTGGCCCTTTTATTTTGATTCTGCAATGAACTGTCTGCCTCACGGCTGGCTTTTGGGAAAAAAACAGATATGAAATAGTGACTAGGCTTCACTACCCCTTCTAAGAACATGCTACCAGTGATTTAGCAATCTGCTATGAGGGCTTACCTCTTAAAGTTTCTACCAATTTCCCGAAGTGCTAAGATGGGTGCCTAAACAAGGGCTCATAGTATGTTTGAATGAAGGTCTGGTGATATTGTAATACTTCACTTACATCATCCATTTAGCCTTCTCTAAACTTACAGTCATTTAATATGTACGATGCCTTTGGCAGTGATGACAAGTTAATCCTAGCTAGTAAGAAATCTCATTTAACTTAGCTGTTTGGCTGATGAGATGGTATATTGGTTTTGAGAAATGTGACATGATTTTCTTAGCTTATTTTGATAGTGACTAATTGTTCAACAGCAGCTCCAGATGTTATTGCTTCATTGGGAGAAATTAACACAGTCTACACCTTCTGTATAACTCTTGCTATTTAATACATTCAATTGTGCAGAGAACAATAGAAGAAGTAGTTTTACTGCATAGAAAACAAACACATTTGCCTTCCCTGTTTTGGGCCAATTTTAACTCTTTAGGATCATGAAAACAATATAGCCTGCAGGCATTATCATTTGGTCAATGTTTTAGAGCACACTGTTGGTGCCTTCATAATGAAAGGAGTGGAGTTGGAGTGGTAGGTTTTTTGTGCTTTGATGTGTACTATCAGAGGGAAGAAGATAAACAACCTGATAATCATTAACCTTTTGATATATCTACTAGGAAGATACCTGCTGTGATATTCTTTTCAAAGTGAAAAACAAGTTGTACACTTATATAACATTGTATATTTTTGGTGGGTCTATATAGTAATTAGAGAAACATACATGTGCATAAGGTTATGAATGACTTCTTGGAAATGGGACATAAATCAAAGGATGGGATGTTCTGTATGTACCGTGGGAGCCCATTCTCGGGTTCCTCGTGGCTTTACTCAGCAGGTCCGCATAGAGGATGATTAGGACCACAAGCCTGAGTGCAGGTATCTGAGATGGTCTGTACTTGGCTGTGCTGTGGGATGGTCTGTATGTCAAGTTGTTCTGATTGGTCAATAAATAAAACCTGATTGGCCAGTGGCTAGGCAGGAAGTATAGGCAGGACTAACAGAGAGGAGAAATAAAAGAACAGGAAGGCAGAAGGAGTCACTGCCAGCCACCACCTTGACAAGCAGCATGAAAAGATGCTGGTAAGCCACAAGCTGCATGGTAAGGTATAGATTTATGGAAATGGATTAATTTAAGCTATAAGAACAGTTAGCAAGAAGCCTGCCACGGCTATACAGTTTGTGAGCAAATTAAGTCTTGGTGTTTACTTGGTTGGGTCTGAGTGACTGTGGGACTGGCGGGTGAGAGAGATTTGTCCTGACTGAGGGCAAGGCAGAAAAACTCTAGCTATAGAGGAATTCTTAGTTGAGCCAGCTTATAGCGTCACTTGTTCTTCCCTTTGGTAATTATGACTTTATAGAAACAGTGATATCAAAGTATGACTTGCTCATTGGGTTGGAACCATTCTTAAAAGAATTACAAAAGAGGTATCTAGAGTTTTGAAGCAAAGGCACACCTTCTTTGAGTTTGAACAGTTGATCACTTGCTGTACTACTGAGTGTTGATATCTTGATGAAACAATAAACTCAGAAGAAAAGTTAGGTATTTCTTGGAGCAAGCTCTTGCATATCAATTTGAAACAATATATTTGTAGGATGAATAAATAAAGTACCATCCATAGTATGACACTTTTGAATGTACAAAGACCACTACTAAGAATTAAACCAAGGTAATTGGAACTAACTGAAAATTTCCGTGGCTACAGAATGGCATAGATCCAATCAAGAGGGGACTCATTTTTAGCAAAAATAATCACTTGGCAGCTTTCATTATCATCCTGTACCAGTAACATTTATTTACTAGGATTCTTGACTGAGGATACCAAAAAAAATCAAATGTAGACTCGTTACTCTCATGATAGAACAAGTTGAAGTGGACAACTGCTGAATTTAGTTTCAAATTGAGGAGGTTCTGACGACTTGGGTGAAGGATCCCCAGTGAGTTAGTTGCAAAGTGGGTAGGATGGCTTCATGCCTCATTTTCATTTTTGTTTAATAAGATGCTCAATCTATACCTTTATGATAACGTGTTGGGAAGTGATAATGATTTTTCTAACCAATGAAGGGGATTTTAAACAATAGACAAGGGGACTGTGGAAAGAAGGCTCAGATAAGAAAAACACCTAGTTTTTTCCCCCTAGAATATATGATGTGAGACTACTTGAATATTGAGCAGTAACCATCCATTATAAAGGGATTATTGACACTAGATATGTACAATGATTGATGGTCCTCAATTGTTTCCTAATGACATCAACATTTACTTAGTAACTTATTATGTAAAGTGGTTATGGTGACAGAGCAGGGTGGCATTCCTTAATGCATATTCAACTAATATTATAGAATGTTTAATTTTACAGTAACCAAGACTAGTCATTGTTGATGGAGACTAACAAATGTTTAGATATTTCAACTAATTTCCATCAGTTTCTTTGCTGTTTTACTTGATAAATTTCACTACCATTAGGGATAATGATTGACTTCTCTATTTGATCCACTTGTTACAGTCTAATGGATAGAGTTAATCTGCCCCGGATTTTAGCTGAATATAGCACCCAATGATTTGCTTGGTTGTCCCTTTTTAATGGAAACAGTAAACACATTTTTAAAGAAAGATTAGTTGCACTATATTAAATGTTAACAGTTGTTACTTGGACATTAGGGAGGAGAAAATGAAGTATATTGCTGCTAGGCAGAGACTGTAGCAAACATTTGCCTTGTTTGTGTTCTTCCTAGCTCATTCTGAGTACCTCTTAAAAAATTTCTCGAGGACTTGTCCTGGAGGAGGTGGGAATGGAGGGTGGGCTGGGGTAAGGGAGGGCGTGGAGGGGGAAATAGGGAACCCATGGCTGATATGTAGAACTGAATGGTATTGTAAAATAAAAAATATATATCACAAAAAAAAAAAAAAAATTTCTCACCGTATATAATTTTAAGGTGGGAGATTGAAATGTTTTCCTACATTATAGTGAAAGAAGAATGCATGTTGGAGAGAATTCATCTGGGACTCCATTCAGAAGGCATTGACATAAAGAGATCACATCATAGATAGACCATGAACATCAAGAAGTCACAAAAGGAAGATATTCTTTTTTTTTTTTTTTTCTAGACAGTGTTTCTCTGTGTAGCTTTGTGCCTTTCCTGGGACTCACTTGGTAGCCCAGGCTGGCCTCGAACTCACAGAGATCTGCCTGGCTCTGCCTCCCTAGTGCCACCACCGCCCGGCATGGAAGATATTCTTGAGTTACTACAGTTTTCATCTTCTGGGTGGATACTGTGAAGTCTGGGGTTATAGTAGCAATGGGACCCAACTGGGATATCCTACCAATTTAGCTTAACCATCAGCATAATTCCACAATTTGTACTGATCTAAAGTCCTCTCATGTATTCTTTTCTTTATAAATTGTATATTTTGGATGGACTGGGTTCTACTATTCATGCAAAATACATGCTTCTGATACATAAATATTTGAAGTAACCAAAGTGGAAACAGTTGAATCATTCTGGTTAACCATCATAGAATCAATTATTTTAAACTCAGTCTACCCTGTGTTATAAAGATTGGGCAATCTCACCCAAGTCCAACTCATGAAATTAGAATTATTTTTTCTCCAGTCAAAGGATCAATTTTTTTTAGCTTACCAAATGATTTACTTTATTAGAGTATTAATATATTTTGCTTTACTTATCCGTTTCTGAGTTCTTTATCTCATTGCATATCGTTTAGAAATTCTGACTGTATAGGTCTTCTCAACTATATATGTTAGAGAAATAGAAACTTACTATTTGTTGAGTATGAAAATATAAATACTTGACCAAGAAACTATGATGTTATTCGTACAAAAAGACTAACTTGGGATTCTAAACAGAATTTAAAAAACACTAACATATGAAGCATAATATAGTATTAAGGATCAAGTTTCTTCTATAACTTTCTTTCTTACATGAAGACTACACCATAGAGATATAACTAGATAACTGGATGAAGCAGCGTGTCATTCAGCTCTTCAATGTTTCTGTGTTATAATAGACACCTATTGATCGTGTAGCGCAACTTCAATCCATTGTTTGCAGTTATTTTTCAGTTGTGATCTTTTAAATCTTTTTTTTAGGCCCCCAAAGCCACATAGAGGTGAGTTTTGCAACAATGAGAGTGCAATGGCTCTGCCTGAAAGGATGTGTGGTGTGAATGCGGATTGTATAGCACCAAGCTTATAAAAACCTTTACATCTCCACTGGGTTCACAAGTTCATAGCAGACTTGGAACACCTATTAGACATTTAAGAGCAACATAAAAAGACTATCTTTGGAAGGTTGTGTTTATGTCTTTATGTCTGGAATAGATCGTCTCCTTCTCACAGGCAAGCCCATTAGAAGGATTTGATCTCTGCCTTTGCCAGTTGTTTTCTTTCCCATTATTAAGAGTTAGTTGTCTCTTTAATTGTCAGGAATTTGGCTTTATAATAACTATATAATAGAACTTGGGCATTCAATGTTATACCACAGCTGTAGATGTCACAATATAAAAGAAATTTAGCCAATCCTGTTACCCAGGACAGTGGGGAAATATGTCTGAGGTTCATCTTTTAAAGCTATCCAGAGAAGCCTAAATTTCAGATTATCTAAGCTCTGCTATTGCAGCTGTCTTCCAGGCAAAGCATTATGACACAGAGATTTTTTTCTTCATGAATTTGATTGTAGGAAATATTGGCTCAACCATTTTTTTTTCAGCTGCACTTTATAGAGATTTGCCATATTTGAACAGCAAGAGCAAATGGCTTATTCAATATAGTTTAATTATTTGTATTCCTAATGCCGCTCAAACCATCAAAAGTCTGACCCCCTAAGCCTCTCTTTCTCAGTTAACAATTTCCTAAATGGCTTAAATTAATTAGCTCAAAGTAACCAAGGGTTAGTGGAAAAGCTTTAAGGAAGAATTGAAACACAAAAATTAGGTTACACTGAGGAGAAACTGGAATTAATGCTGTCAAATGGGCGTAGTCTGATTCTGATGATAGCAAAAGCTGACCGTGAAGCTTAGTTTTATGTTATTTAATCAGCTTTTTATCTGTAGTCTGCAAATGCGGCTGTGGCTACAATAACTGCTAACTCAATTCTAGTAACTTGGTGTCATTTTGTCACTCAGATGCTCTGAAACGGGTTTCATATTACATGCTCATTGTATTTCTATAAGGAAAACACCCTGGGTGTTTGTCTTGACACATCACCTGGACCTCTGCCTCAGACACTTCTCAGACTATACAATTATTTCCACCCTGATTGTAAGGGAAGGGTTCAAAGTGCTCTGCACTGGAATTAAGGCTATAAATGACAACCCCTGTCAATCCTCTTGATCATTGCATATATTAATTACGATTTTATCTTTTACAATGGCTATCACTCTGAACAACAACAATTTCAATGGAATTGCCTGTATTTCCACATATCTACTAAATTCAATTAATTTACCATTTTTTCCTTTATGGCCCTTTCTTTTCATAATGCATTCATCACTATTCACTCATTTCTTTTTTAAAAAAGATTTTTAAAAATAAGTAATTATGTATATGGAGTTGTGTCTGTGTAGGGGCATGTGCACATGAACACAGTCCCCAAAGAGACTAGAAGAGGGATTCAGATCTCCTAGACCAGGAGTTACAGGGGGTTTTGAACAACCCAACATGGATGCTGGGAACTGAACTGGGAAGAGTAGTATGAACTCTTTAAGTATTGAGTAATCTCTCTAGTCCTTCCTCACTAATTTCTTCTATACTCTTGATTCTTTCAAATTATGGACTTAAAAATATGAATGAAATTACCATTTCCTATAAATGAAGTTCAGACTTCATTTTCTGTGGTATCTTCTAATCCACTCTGGATTACGTGTGTATTTCTGTGGACATTATTTTTCAAGCATACCTTCTCTGTGTTTTTGCCCCAACAGTTACTTTTTATACTACCCAATAAGTCTCAATCTTTCCTATGAAGATACAATTTAGGCAAAATCTCCTCCTACACCCCATCTGGCACATTCAACTTGATTAATTGTTTTTTTTTTTTTTTTTTTGGACTCCTAGAATCTTATGAGTGCCTCTTAAGGTGTATTACATTAATATAATATACTTGGGTGTCTCCCTTGTCTCAGATCCTTTCCCCATCTCTTTTTCTGAGTCACTCATGATAGGTTCTCAATACGTAGAACCCAAGTGAACCAGGCTTGCTTTCTTTTTACCTGCCTCTGTCTCCCAGCTGGTTCTGTGTTCTTCTCATTCCGTGTGCCTCATCCATTGACTCATCTATTTGTGGTGCATCTCCATCTCCAAGTATATGCTCTTCTTTTACTTCACATGATGACTTTGGTCCAACTAGTCATTTTTGGGTACAAATTTGATTTTGAACACTTTTTTTTAATGGCAAACAAAAATCAGCCCTGGGCAGCCCGAGGCAATCTGTCTACAGTAAAATCACAGAACAGGAGAATTTTATAGGAAGACCTTTGAAATTACGGAAGTTCTTTTCTTGATCTATCAGTCGTTTTGCATTACTGTCCTCTCATGTGAAAATTAAGACCTAAAAATTGATATAAAAGCATGTAATACTTTTCAGATATTTATTCACCCCGAGTTCTCAGTGCAATTACAACTTGGTTTAAAGGAAAGAGCATTTTTCATTTTGAAGCAGTACTTCAGTTGGCAAGATTACTGTCAGACATATATCTTTCCTAGTAAATCTATTTATTACCTAAAACTGCATAATATACCAGAGATTTTAAAATTTAAATTTGTGAAGTTTCCCCCTCTAACCACCTCTATCTGCACTAATTTGCTTAAGTACTGTTAGACACTCAAAGACATTTGACCCAAGAAATGAGCAATTAGCTCATAGCACTCCATAGCAAGTTGATGAATTTTTCATGCATGCCGTGATTTGTAAATTTAAGCAATCTTAACTAAATGACTCTTTCAATTCCTCGAGTAACTAAAGAAATAAAGGATGCTGCAATATTGCTCATGCAAAAATGTACCATTCTAGGACTTAGTAATGATACAACTTTGTATAATGGATTCAAATTAGTGTTTTATACTGGGGAGCAAGTTCTCTAAGGACCCAGTTTACTAGCTACTTATCCAAAGATTCTCATAGCATTGTTAAATATTCTGGTTTCTAGAATCAAAGCGCTGATTGCAAGTTGTTCCTCTTCTGAATTCAGTCTTGTCTTTGTCTCTTGACAGCTTTATTTCATTGCTGGAGTGAGATCTCTTGGGATGGACAGTTTCTGTGTAATCCTGATTTGTGAGCAGGTGCACTGAAAGAGAGGATTCCTCTGAGCTCATGGGGCTTAGTTGAAATTTCTTAATCCTTAAGAATTCTGAAATTAACATCCAATTTAACAGAAAGATCATCAAGTTGTACAGTCCCTTCTTTCTCATGTCTAACCCCTAAAGAGGGGTTATAAAGCCAATGTCTCTCATTTTAGCATGTTACTGGCTTTGTTACCACGGTAGCCTCTTCTCTCTGGAACTCTCTCTCTCCCTCTCTTGAATCATTTTAATCATTTTGAGACTTTCATATCTCATCTGTAGAAACAACAACAGTAGCAACAACAAAATGTAATGGACAAAGAAAATAGTGAAGTTGGCTGGGCAGCAACTCTAGATTTTGCATTCATTTATCTGTTGCTTTACAGCAAATGTCTTTAGAATAACTGTGTCATTTCTATGCGCTCTCCACTATTCCTTTGTTAACCTTCTCATCCACTTATGGCAACTTAATTGTATCATAAGCTCTAATTTATAACCGCTGTCTCCATGCCCTTCATTTCTGATATTGTAGTCCCCACTAGCTCTGATTCTGGAAAGGGCTTAGACTTGATTTAGCCAATTCATTGTGAGAGAATTAATGGTATGCTAATTGCCAGCCAGGATTTGATGAAGTCCTGTGTTCTTCTTCCATCTTTCTCAGAACCCTGCCACCATTCTGGACACAGGCCAGGGCTGCCTTTTGGAATATTGATACCATTTTTTTCCCCAGTTGAAATCATTGTTGAGAAGCTTGCTCCTTAGTTACTAATGGTTGATTGCAGGTATGTGCCCTAATTAAATTGAAGTCAGCTAAACCTGCTCAATTAATAAAGCCACCCAATCAGCCTTTAGACTTGTGAAATTTCCAGTTCATACTTTAAGCATTGAATTCTATAGTGGCTCGTTATGAGAAAATAGCAAGCAAGCATTCTGCTAGGGGAGCTTTCATTGCTAACAAGTATCTGAAATGTCTTATCAAGGCCACCTGGGTCTCAAAAGTAACTGCATCCAAGACACAGTCCCTATCTACATGACATTTTTCACTGTCTCTCTTGCTTCTCTCCTTCTGCCAGACTCCTAAATGTTGATAACCACAGTGGTCTTCTGTGGCCACCTTTCATTTCTGTATATATTTTCTTTTATAGTAGCATTTAATTTCAAGGATTTAAATTATAGTCACTCCTAATACAACCATCACCATTTTCTGTATCTTTTCCCCAAATACAAGAATCACACTTCTAGAGGTTTATCGGGCATCTTCACAAAGATTAATTTTATAAACCATACATTTAACATGGCAAAAGGTAACTTTGTTTTTCTACTTTCTAGCTCATTTTATTTCTTCCTGAACCTAATCTTTATCACCCCACCCCAATTAAAATACATAATTCATAACTACTTTGTTAGCCTTACTCCTAAAACACATCATTGAGGTTATCCCAGCTCCCCATCTCCTGCAATTCTAGTCTTTCCATCTCACCACCATCTCTTGTTTGTACACTACTTGCCTTTTAATTGATTTTCCTTCTTTTCTTTCCTAAAGTTTGTCAGTTTTCTTCACAATAGTACAGTTTTTCCAAGTTGGAATGTAATCACATTACTATCTTTCTCATCCTCCTCTAATGGTTTTAGACAGTAATCAAGAGAAATAGCCAAACATCTCTTTTATAATACCCTAAATGATTCATCTGCAGTTTCTTTCTTGGAACTCATCTGACCACTCATTCTTTTCCATTAATCATCAGTCATTGTGGTTTTTTACCTTTTCTTCAACCACTCCAAAATTTGCCTCAGAACCTTTACACTTACTATTTCCACTTTTCAGCATTCTTTATTATAGAAGGTTGTTTCTGATGGTGAATTTTCATTACTCCAATCTTAAATCAAATAAGGGCAAATTGCCAGAGAGGGCTTTTAGGTTCATCCTAGCTAAAACACCTACCTTCTAGAGACTGCTATTCATTGTTCGACCTATTACTTTTTAAAATTTTACTTGCTTTTATCACAGAATTAATCATCATATAAAATTAGCTTATATTTATTTATTCTTACATAGCTGTTGCCATCCTTTCTCTGCTAGATTATAGGCTTACTGAAACTAGAATCTTGCTTACATGGTTGTGTAGCAATTTCTTTCAGATAAAACATCTGTCTTGAAGGAAAACTCATTCAGACACAGAGAGTTGGAGACTCAGAGTAGCAACCTGGAGGAAGCCTGTTTTGTAACCTTACAAAGCTGGGTGGTCAGACTAGAATGGCAGGTCTGCCAGTTGAAAAAACAGACAGATTTTTTTCCCCCAACATGGGTACTTCTTTCCTGCAGTGATTTGAAAGAGAATAGGCCCTTATACATTCATATGTTTGAGTATTTTATCTCCAGTTGGTGGAACTGTTTGAGAAGGGCTAAGAGGTGTGACTTTTTGGAGGGGTATATCACTGGGGGCTGGCTTTGAGGTTTCAAAAGCCCATGTCATTTCCAGTTAGCTTTCTCTGCCTCATGGTTATGTCTCAAAATCGGAGCTCTATGCTACTCCTCCAGTACCGTGCCTGTCTGCCTATTGCCATGTTTCCTGCCATGATGGTCATGAACTATAACCCTCTGAAACTGTAATCTCTTGTAGTAGTTTGAATGTAATTGGCTCCCTTTAGCTTATAGGGAGTAGCACTATTAGGAGGTGTGGCTTTGTTAGAGTAGGTATGAACTTGGAAGAAGTGTGTCAGTTTTTTTCCTGTTACTTTCTGATCAAGATGTAACTAGCACCAAGTCTGCCTGCAGGGTACTATGCTTCCTGCCATGATGTCAATGGACTAAACCTCTGGCACTGTAAGTGAGCCACCTCTATTAAATGTGTTCCTTTATAAGAGTTGTTGTGGTCATGGTGTCTCTTCACAGCAATAGAAACCCTAAGACAGAAGTTGATAATAGTTGTGATAGGCCTGACTATGTTTTTGTTTGGAGTGATATGGATTTTTGTACTTCAGGTTAGAAAAGCAATAGAATTATTTAATCACTCCTTAACGGGCCATACTAATAGGAACACAGAAGACAGTGTTGCTGAGTGTGATTTGATGAACTGTGGGGATATACCTCAAGACGTTTTAGAGGAGAAGAATTTTAATATGTTGCCTAGACATCATTCTTGTGATAATTTTAGAGAAGAATGTGGCTGCTTTTTGCCCTTGTCTGAAGAGTCTGTCTGAGGCTAAAGTGAAGAGATTTGGATTAATTGTTGTCAGAACAAATCTCAAAACAGCCTAGTATAGACTTTGTCATGTGGCTATTAGTGGTAACTCTAATGAAAATTTGTGATGAAAAGAAGCAAGAAAATGTAAAATTTGAAGAGAAAAGGAGTGGGGTGAAGTCCTATGTTCAAAGAGAAAAACAGATTAGAAATGGAATAAAGGGAGTGGGGACCTCAGGGCAAGATCCCACCCAGCTAAGCCTCCAATTTGTGAAAAGGAATTGAAGAAAAGCTTAGAGCTAGGTGTAGTGGTGCACCTTTAATCCCAACACTGGGAAGGTAGAGCTGGCTGATCTCTGGGCTTGAGGCCAGACTGGTCTACAGAGCAAGTTCAAGGACAGCCAAGTTTAGGTACTAAAGGTAATAATCAAAAACAGAAAGCTGGTAAAGATGAAACTGAATGAAGGGCCTTGTTCCAGTCCCAGTAAGCAGCAAAACTTGGTAGCTTTGGCCATGTGATTCTGGCTTTAGAGTTAAGAATAGAAGAAATGGGTCGTGGAATTTGTCTCATGCCTAAGGAAAGCCACTGAGGCCAGGCATGTGTCAGGGGTGTCTCTGAACGGGAGGCCTAGAGAGGCAATTGTCTGAAGCTGTGAAAGTGAATCCTGGATTGCCTTGGAGAACCCAAGATGTTAGAGATGCCAGTGTCATAGGATACCTGCCAAGGAGAGCTGGTAACAGGGAGTGGAAACAGCCCAAGAGAAAGACATGTGTTACAGTCAACAAAGCTGAACAGAGTTGGAGATCTGAAGAGTGTTATAAATTATTGCTCAGGCGACCCCTGAGGGTATCCTGCACGTGCAGGGAAATATGATGGGCAGATGAAGTGGTAAGCTGGGCAGATGGATGCCATGTAGGCATGGCTGCTGTGGTGGCCAGTAATTCACAACCCAGATGCTGTATCTACAAGGAGAGTTTATTATAATAAAGAGATGAAGAGAAAGATAGGAAAGAGAGAGACAGAGAGAAAGAGACAAAAAGGAAGAGACAGAGGTAGAAGATTCACACCTCATGGGAGGAAAAGCAGAAGAGAGAGAAAGGAAGAGGAGGCAGTTTCCTTAGAATGAGGCTTTTATGTCAAGATGCAGGGTGGAGCCAAGGGGTGGGATTTCAAAGGGTAGATCATAATATTAACAAAGCATTTTGACATTAGACATGGTGATGCAGAGTTTGGAATTTGCCCATCTGGTTTTTGGTCTTGCTTTGGTCCAATATTTCCTTACTATACAAACTTTCCTAAGTTTTTGAATGGTAATGTATATCCTGTGCCTTTGTATGTTGGAAGTATATGATCTGCTTTTTAATTTGATTTTGATTTTACAAGAGGTTACAGTTAAGAGATTAATGAATTTCAGAAAAGACTTTTAACTATGGCATTTAAAATATTGTGGTTACTATGATATATTATGGGGACTTTTGAAATTGGATTAAATGAATTTTGCATTTTGATATTATTACAAGTTTATGGAGGCCAGGAAGTAGAATGTGGTGGCTTGAATATAATTGGCCCCTATAAGCTCATAGTGAGTGGCACTATTAGGAGGTGTGGCTTTATTGGAGTAGATATGTCCTTGTTGGAGGAAGTGTGTCACAGTCCCTTCCTGTTGGCCTCTGATCAAAATGTAACCAGCACCATGTCTGCTTACATGCCACCATGTCTCTGCCATGATGATAATGGACTGAATGTCTGAAACTGTAAGTGAGCCACCCCAGTTAAATGTGTTCCTTTGTAAGAGTTGCCATGATCATGGTTTCTCTTCACAGCAATAGACCCCAAGTAAGACATCCATCCCTAAATAAACTCTTTGTTCTATGAGTGATCCTAGCAAGGAAAAGTAACTATTATACTCCCTTTTTACATTGGTTGAGTAATCAGGAGGTTATAATCTTACATGTCTTCTAGGTATTAGCTTTTCCATATCACTTATGATTGTCTTTGACTTAAAAAACTATGCATGTATTCATTTTTATGTTTTGCATCCTGTTTTTATTATTTCTTTTATTTTTGACATTATAATATAAGTATATTATTTCCCCCTTCCCTTGCCTCTCTCCAAGTCCTCTCATATAACTCTTTTTCAAATTCATGGCCTCCTTTTTAAATTAATTGTTGTTCTATGCATCTCTCTCCTTCTCTTTTTCTGTATAACACACACACACACACACACACACACACACACACACACACAACACTTTGATTAGTTGTGGTTTTCTGTAACAGCTTCCTCCCTGAGAACTATATTTATGTACCAGAAGGCACCATGTGAAGAGGCAAAAGGAGGAAGCAACCTACAGTCCTGTACAGCTATGATGCCCCTGAACCACAATAATGATCAACATGGCATGATAACCCCAAAGATGCAGTAGTGGTATGCATACCTTAGTCAGAATTAATGGTTCCAAATTAGACTTAAGCCTACTCAACAAGAAAAAAATCATGCTTGGTACTGAAAACCTTGCCAATTACTCAGGACAATTATTAACCCAAGTAACAAAACAAAACAAGGATAATCCCTAACTACATACTAAATATTTATCCTTATACCCACAGTATAGTCCTCACACATTATCAAGGAAATTTCCCTTTGCAACAGTCTGTGTGTTTTAAAGCTAATTAGATTCATGATGTTTTTCAAATATGCAAGTTGTTGCCTATTGGATAGTAATTTTCTATTGTAAACATCTAGGTTTGAGGGGTAGTTAGACCATCAGAAGTTTACAATGTTTTCTGTTTATCTGTAATTGGACCTAAGCTGACTCAAGATACTTTTATTTTGAAAACAAACCACTAGATTTATTTCCTAAAAATGTATCTGAAAAACCTTCATATGTCAGAAGGGTAGATCTTGACCTTCTTTAAAATATATAATGACAACAACCTATAATATATTTCCAAATCCTTATGATTGTGAAGTGTGTAAAAACAAGGCACTGCAATGAATAAATTTGAGAAATCTCTATTTTTGATGTTAATCTTGTCATTGACAAAGCTTTTGTATTAGGCAGCATGAGGGAACTGATGTGGAGATACATGTGTTCATTGCCCTGACAACTGGCCTTTCACTAAATAGATTTTCCAAATGTCATTCTCCAAGTAAGACTGATTTGCAGCCTATGAGGCTTAATCATGTCTGTGAATGGGTTATACTTCCAGCTTTGCAGATCTATTCTATACCAAGGAAATGCCAACGATAGCTTTGCTTAGGACTGAAAATTTATATATATATTTCCTTTTATTTTATTTTATAATACCATTCAGTTCTACATATCAGCCACGGATTCCCTTGTTCTCCCCCCTCGTGCCCCCTCCCCTTCCCCCCAGCCCACCTCCCATTCCCACCTCCTCCAGGTATGTAATTTTTATGGAAAAACATTTTTCATTTAAAAATGTTTTTCCATAAAAATTACATATCTGTTCTTTAAAATTTAGTATATATATATATATTATATATTTGGCAAATACTCTTTGGTTGTACAGGACATGTGAGTCACACTTTTTTCTTTGGTTCCAGTAACTGACAGTGTATATTGGAATTTTAATTGGTAATTGACAAGCTGTTTCCCCTTCAGCCTTGATATCCTTCAAAATTTTCCCATGCCTAATACAGATTCTGATTTTGGTACTTTTAGTCAGTTTGTGAATTAAAGTAAACTCAGCAAATGCTCATTGGATTGCATAGAATAAATGGACACTGGGTTCCATTTTAGTCTACTGTGTTATGTGTTGCTTACATGTATAAGGTAAAACTTTAGAGGACGCCACACAGGATCTACATTATCCTTTTACAGTTTTTTTTTTCCTTAGCATCTGGTAGGAATACAACAGACATGCTTAATTCCTTACTGGGCTGACACTTTATCCAGAGTCTTAATTATTTCCACAAAGCATAGGAGAGTTAGTAGTTAGATTCTGTTTATGGTTCTGCATTAAATTTCTATCTCCTTTCCAATCCTATGAATTGACTAGGTATGAGAAATTCAATACCATTTAAGCAGCAGCATAGTTTATACTTGCCTGACAGCAAACTCCCACAGGTGCTTAACTCACAGAGTTGTTATGAAGAACACATGGATTATGATTTATAATGTACATAAAGTCTTCTAACATCTTCCTTACAGTAAACCATCAGAAGTTGATAGATATTATCACCTTTCTTAAAAAGCCTCATGAAATCTCAGCTCAAGTCATCATTTTTACCTCCTATTCTTTATTTTCTCTAGACTGCTGATCTAGCACCTCAAAGCCTGATGAAATCACAAGATGGAAGGAGAACGTTCAAACAGAGGAGTGCTTTCATTCTAGCCTGGTGAAATGATGAGTTTGTTGAGGTTACTTATAAGGCACAGATGAGTTACTCAATGACAACTGCATCACTAAAAAGCCAACCAGGGATAACTTACAAAAGCCACACTCCTGGAGCTCCCTATTTAACTTGCAGACAACTCACCAGGTTGGACAGTTTCCTCTCCCAGTAATTCTTTCCTGCTCTCATAATCTTAGGGATTGACCTTAAAAATACATAAACTTCCTGAGCTCAAGCTTTAGAACTTTTCTTAGTTTCCTGACCTTTGCGACTATCCCTTCAGTGTAGAACTGCTTTGATTTGGGAGAAATAACTACACAATAGGTCCAACTCAAACATGTCCCCCTGCCTCCCACTGATGATTTTCTGTTCAATTTTGGGAAGGGGCAGACAGTACACTTCCAGGTGAAAGTGTATATATCTTTTATCTTTCCTTCTACTCTGACTTCCTGCCTCTAGGGTAGCAGTGGATGGTAGAGCAGGTCAGCTGTAGTGAGAACTCAAAGTAACACTTGTTCTTTACCTTGAAATACTTGCTGAGAGAAATTAAACTTTTTGTGTGTTGATGTTTGCTCTTGTAGAAGAAAATTTCATCAGATGAGCTTCTTCTAAGGGATTATCAGAAAAAAGGTGTAATTTACAGGAAAAGCAAGCATGAGTTTGGGTACTGTTACAAGTAGAGAACTCTACTTATGGGCAAATAATATTATTGGCCACATTGATGGCTCATCTTGTCTGCATTTAGAATTACCTGTGAAGGCATTTCCAAAAATGTTTAACTGAGCAAGGAAGACCAACTCTCAATGTAGGGGATATCAACCCATAAGCTAAAAGCCTGACTGACTGAGAAAATGAGAAAACTAAGCTGAGCACCAGCATTCCACTCTCTCTACTTGCTGAACAATGATGCAATGTGTCCAGTTACCTCAAGCTCTAGCTCCCTGTCTTCTCTAACATGATGGGCTGTATTCTGTAGACCTATGAAGCAAAGGGAACTCCCTGATCTTAGGTAGCTTTTGTCAGGCATTCCATCACAACAAAGAGAAAAGTAATTAATAAGGTGACTTTGAGTGTTTGTGTCTAAAATATATAGAACTAAGCTCCAACAAATCCAAGAGTCAGTTCTGTGCCACAGATTAATTGAAAGAGGTAGTGTAAAATTCAAGGCATCTGAAACCATTTAACAAAGTCTACCAAAATTTTAGGGAGCATGAAATAATATTTTTAAGGTTGTCTTCTTCAGAGTCCATGAATTTATGGCTTTATGATTATTTTAGATCTCACTGAAGTAGTAATCTGTGCAACTGGCATTTTTTTAAAAAAAATATTGCTTTCTCAAAGAACTTCTGTATACCTGAGTTTATAATCTATTGATTGTTTGATTCTAGCAAGGTGAATCAATAAACTCTTATTTGTCTTGATCATGATAAAAAAATGGGCCACTCTTCCCCACAGGACCATGACATTACAGTATAAAACAGGCCATAAGCTACACAAAGGAACTATTGCTATTGCTTCCTATTTCTAGTCCAGAAATATTCAAGAATATTGAAAATAATTTAAGTTTTATAATAGATAGATAAATAATCATATTTAAATATTTAAATTTAGTTTTTGAGAGTCATATTATAAAGATTTCATTTGATGGAAATGTCACAAATTTTACTGACCATAATATGAACTAATTGTTGAGAGTTCCGTGTCTCCATCATATGAAACTATTCATCATAATTATACCTATTTGTTTACATAACTACAAGGTGCAAGCTGGTCTTTAACTTGTTCTCCTCCAAACTGACAACATTTTCAGAACTTCCATGGTGTTTTCTTAATTTATTTTTGTCATCTGGTACATCTATTTTCTCACCTTTACCAACATTAGATCCTGTTTTGAGGGGGGGAAGGGGCAAACTTAACAGCTGAGAAATTCATCAAGTTTGAAATTTTCTTTTACAGTTGAATGTAAAATACCTACTTCAAGATCTGCTCTGTGCGACTTGGGAGATGGCTCAGGAGATAAAGCACTTGCCATGTAAGCCTGGCTGCTTCAGTGTTGATCACAAGGTTTCACAAAAAAAGCCAGATGCTGGGGCATAAACTTCAGTAATCTGAGGAAATGAAAGGGAGTTGGAGCTAAAGGCAAGAGCATCCTGAGAAGCTCTCTGGGCAGCCAATCTGGCTTATGCACCAGCAGTGAAAAGGTCTGGTCTAGAACAAGGTGACAAGGCGAGGAAATATGCTTGAAGATAGTCCTTTCACTTCTGTCACCCCCCTGCACCATGCCAGGTATGACCCTGAACTCTTGTGCACACACATTCACCATGCAAGATTCTTACACACACACACACACACACACACACACACACACACACACACACACACACATCTCTTGTGGTCTGCAGAAAGAGGTACCTTATACAATTAAGCAGGTGAAGAGAAGGGAGATGGTGTAATTTTTTTTTGGTGAATTTTAGGCTGAGATGAATAATAACAATTTGAAGTATAGCATTTGAAAAGCCGTTCTGGTCACCCTTGTTTGATGCTCTCATTAAACATCTGTTAGTTACTGAGTTTGTTTAGATGAATAAAGCATTCAAGATCTATGAGGGGATGTCAGTGTTTTCCTAAAGGACATGAACTCTGAAGGTTCCTTCTGTGAGCTGAGATTGTGACTTGTAAATTCCACAGTGTGAGATCCTCTGGTGACAGGGACACGGGTGTGTTTTTCATGGTGCCTGTGTGGGAAGTCAAGAGCACATCAAGGAAAGTGATAATGATGAAACCTTAGAGGGCAGCACAGGCATCAGCTGGGATGCTGGGGGAGCTACTGCTGAATCATCTTGTTGGAACACGGACCTTTTCCATGGCTTTAGCTCCAGCACCTCCAGCAATACTTTGCTCACGACAGTACAGCACATATTTTTACAAGATGAATGTTGAATTACACAAGGAATTTTCTTCCCATTCATCTTCTGATTTCTGGGGTAAAGTTTATAGCTGTGGCTTGATTCCCAGAGGGTGAAAAGGGAATTAGTTTCACCAGAATTTCCGCTTAAGATGCTCTTCAGCTCAGCATGGAGTAAATTTCTTTTGTGGCCTTTCAGGAGACTGAGATTGTGATTCTGAAGTTTAATGTCCACAAGATGAAACTCATCAATTAATGGTAAATTTAAAACAGCTTACAAAAGAGCACAAAGGAAATGCAAAAGGAAATTACAGATAAATTGAAAATGTTCGTAGAGCTATATGAAAGTCTTTAGTCATGAAAACTAAATAATAAACATCTAACTTCTTAGAGGCTTCTCTATTATGCAGGACATGCAGTGTATATGGATTTGATATATTCTAGTTTTAAAGGGTATATTGCTAAGCCTAATGTGAGAGCAAGTATCAGTTGAAACTGCATAGTGAGAACATTTTTTCTGTTTAGTGCAACAGTAATTTTGAATTTTATTTACATATATAATGATATGCATTTTATTTAAACCTATAACAACTGCTTGTTTCTTCCAGGTCATCTGAGGGCTGCTGCATCCTTACTAAAACTTATTCTACGTATCACCATCTTCCTTGACAAGTTGTAGAAACTCAAATTGACTTTGGCAAAATAGGTAGTTGTCATTCCGTAAAAGCTGTGTTTCCTGCCCAATTCCTTGTGCTGTTTAAATGAGATACAATTTCTCTGTAAGACTGGTTAAGCTTCATGAGTACATAATTTTGTTTATAATAGAACAGAAACACTTGAATGAAAGTCATAATTATCCCTCTGTGCCCCACAAAAATAAGGCTTAATTTTGTTCATTTTAAATTCTAATTATTTTAAATTTTAGTAATTCTCTTATTTCCAGCCCATCTTAAATTTCTCTTTAAACATCTCTGACTCTGATTCAGAGTTTTATGAATTAATAAATGACTTTCCCTTTGTTCCTATGTTTTGGTTTTCTCCGTATTTTCTCACCCTGTGCTACAGATATGTACTGACTAGCAGCTACATGACAGACTAGCTACTAGATAGCTACTAGAAGACACCATGTGGCAACCATATTTGACATTTGATACCTACTAATCTACATTGCTAGACCTGCATCGCCTTCTGAAACTCCCATCTCATTTACCTGAACAGATTTTTTTCCTCAGGAAAGTATGCTATCTCTTTTAAACCTCCTTTCATGTTCTCCTTCGTGTTTTTCTCCTCTTTTCATGTCTAACACGGGCCTGACACTGCTTCCCTGAATGATATAATCAGTGGATTTCGCTATACAAAGACTTCTTAATGAATGAGGATCTGTTTACTTCCCTCGGATCCCTCTGAAATGATAAATACCATTTTTATTAAGAGGTCAATAACTTTTTGTTTCTTTCTGAAGTTATTCTAAAGCTAACCTGGGTGATTCGGAGAGATATGTATATATATATATCCTTTAAAAAGTTTAATTATTGTAATAAAATTACTAATACTGTGTCAGTAGATGCAATGTTCCTTTCCTTTGCAAGAGAATTTGTTGTTTTCTTTTTTTTTACTCTCATCCTTCTGTTTTTAACGCTTGTCAGTAAGGACAATGACTTTCCTAATATTTTGATGTCACTCTTACATGACCCTCCCTCCTACCCTTCCCCCCAACAATTCTGCAAGTGGCTCTTTCTCTCTGTGGCATTTACTTCTTTTTAAATTTTTTTAATAATTAATTTAATTTTACATATTAGCCATGGATTCCCCTGTCCTCCCTCCTTCCACACCCCAGCCTCCCCCCCCAATCCACCTCCCATTCCCACTTCCTCCAAGGCAAGATCTCCCCTGGGGAGTCAGCCTAGCCTGGTAGATTCAGTCAAGGCAGGTCCAGTCCCCTCCTTCCTACAACAAGGCTGAGCAAAGTGTCTCAGCATAGGCCCTAGGTTCTAAAAAGCCAGGTCATGCACCAAGGACAGGTCCTGGTCCCACTGCCTAGGGGCCTCCTAAACAGTTCAAGCTAATCAACGTCTTTACTCTATCCAGAGGGCCTGTTCCAGTTCCATGGGGGCTCCTCAGCTATTGGTTCACAGTTCATGTGTTTCTTTTTCCAATCATGGTCTCAGTATCTCTTGCTCATATAATCCCTCCTCTTTCTTGCCGATTGGACTCCTGGAGCTCCACTGGGACCTGGCCATGGATCTCTGCATCTGCTTCCACTAGTCACTGGATGAGAGTTCTATCATGACAGTTAGGGTGTTTGGCCATCTGATCACCAGAGTAGGTCAGCTCAGGCACTCTCTCCACCATTGCCAGTAGTCTACAGTGGAGGTATCTTTGTGGATTTCTGGGGGCCTCTTTAGCACTCTGCTTCTTCCTATTCCCATGGGGTCTTCATTTATCATGGTATCTCTTTCCTTGTTCTCCCTTTCTGTTCCTGATCCAGCTGGGACCTCCCACTCCCCTAAGTTCTCTTTCTCCCGAATCTTGCCCTCCATCACACTCCCCCCCCTCCCCAGTTTGTTCATGTAGATCCCATCCATTTCTCTGTCGTTAGGCAATCTCTGTGTCTTTCTTAGGGTCCTCTTTACTAGGTAGCCTCCCTGGAGTTGTGAGTTGCAGCAAAGACACATGCTCAACTATGTTCATAGCAGCATTATTTTTAATAGCCAGAACCTGGAAACAACTTAGATGCCCTTCAACTGAAGAATGGATAAATAAAATGTGGTACATATACACAATGGAGTACTACTTAGCAGAGAAAAACAATGACATTATGAAGTTTGCAGGCAAATGGATGGAACTAGAAAAAAATCATCCTGAGTGAGGTAACCCAGACTCGGAAAGACAAACGTGATATGTACTCACTCATAAGTGGATACTAGATGTGAAGCAAAGGATAACCGGGCATTTACTTCTTATAGGCATACAGTGTTTTTCATAATAAAGTCTGGTCATGTGAAGCTGAATAAAAATAACTGTTTAGGTTTGTTCAGGTTCTCTTCATAAATATTAGATATGAGAATTTGCCCAACTTAGTAACTGAAAAATGACTATCATGAGGCAGAACATTTATCCAGGATGAATGGATGTTCTGACCAGGAAGGAGGACTGTCACACATTCAGAACAGGCTTATGGATTTCTGTTGCTTCCTTGTGATGGAATGTGAGAAATGTAAAGCAAGCTGCCATCTTGATTCTCCTGAAGACTGACAGGGTGATCACAGACCCATTGATTTTGGATATTACAACATGAAACGACTGTGACTGTATTGGAAGTGAGTTAGTGACCTCTCTTCCTGTCTTGGTGTTATATCGACCAAGTTACTTTCTTTAATTACTTCAAGCACTCATTATCAGTGTCAGGGTTTTTTGTGCCTGTTTCAAGTCAGGCTATGGGGAACCCACTGTGCCTATGTGTGACTAACAATGAGAATGGGAAAAGGAATTTCTGTGGCTTATTGTTGATAAGATTCAATGAACCAACAAAACCCAGTGCACTTATATATTCTCTTAAATCGTTATTTATTTTTTTCTTTGTAATCAGTTTCTCTTTCTCTAACTGGTAACGCTTTGGGCAGATTATTTGCATTTTCCATTCTTCTATGCTCAGGGATTTGCACAGAACACTGAATGGATACTTTTGGATGATGTTGATGACTATTTATTGGGAGAGTACTGGTGACTCATTGGACTAACTATGGCTTGTGAATGGAGACCAAACTGGTGAGAACTGTCATAAACTGCCTCTCCCCCCAACTCTTACAATCGCTGACATTGCCTTTTGTTCTCCTATCTGTACAGTGCAAATTTTCCTGCAGAAAGGAAGCTTCTCACTGTCAAGACCAGAAACTGTGTCCTGAGGTTCTGTTCTGGTTGTAGAACAAGCTTGGCTTGTAAGGAGTATCTGTGGTTCCAGTTCTCTGCAGTCAGCGATAGGAATGGTGGAGTGTAATAACCCGCATCGTAGGATGTCAGTGGGGAAGACATGTCCCCTCAAGTTCCTAATATCTGACTATCTGCACCATCATTTTGTTGGAAGAGGTTAAAATGATAACATTTGAATGAATTCTTATTGATATCTAGACAGAAAGCAGAATATTTGGGATCCAATTATTTGTTTATTCATGCCATATCACACTAATATATCAGTGTGTGTAATTTTCAGAATTAGAGTCATGGTCAGTGAAGCAAGGTGATAAAAGGAAAGAAAATGAGAAATATGGGAACATAGGGCTTCAGGAAAAGGTATGTTTGAGATCTAAAGTAAGGCCTTTTCATGCTCTGTGCAGCATGGAGGTCATCAGCATCAAGGCAAGCATAAGAAATTCTAAGATGAAGTGTGACTACACACTCAATGAAGGAACCAGAGGTTAAATAATGACTGCAAAATATGGAAGGAAATTAGAAATATAAGAAGAAGTAAAAAAAAAATAAGACATGGAGTAAAAGTAAACTTTAGATTTTATGAAAAAGAAAGTTTCCCTGTCTTCAATAATTGATGGCTAAAAATGGAAATAGACTTAAATTGCTTCTCATTTACTTATTCCTTTTTGTTCAATATGTCCATTAATTCACATTAATACTCTTTGAGGTCCAAAAATTTGTGTCAGAAAAAACAAACAAAATGAATATTATTTTTCTTACAGCTTATATAAAAGCTTACTGGTTTGTACTTTCCTCAAAAGATGATCATTTGCCCTACTTTTATGTTGTTACTTTATAGTGCCAGGACATTTAAAAATCAATATGCTAGTTTAGTTTGTTAGGGGAAAAAATTACTTTTTTCATATTAACTTTGCCAAATTATAACTTTAAGGCTATTTTACACAATTGCATATGTATTCATTTAGATACTTCTAAAATATATACTGAAACTTCCATATAACAGACAAGCATATTGTTTAAGCCTACATGCCATTAAGATTTCCTTCAAAAGACTTTGAAGGTCACTATTGCAGTGCTATTTCCTCCTGGTCATATGAGGGTATTTATACCATGCTACTAATGTTGATGTTCCATTTACTGTATATCCCCTTACACCACCTCCCAGGTTTCTCCAGATGATGAAATACATGACCCAGTGCCATTAAAAATGCAATTAGGAGACAGATGGAACTGTAAAGTGGTAATAACCAAATTGAATGGACTCCTGTTATTACTGGATGTACACATGCTAAATATTGATTTAAATTATATTAGATTCACCATTCTTTTCCGGGTTAAAAACTCAAGGCAAAACACATTTCAGCTTAAGATTTTAAATGGTTGTTAATACAGAGAGATAATGAGTAATATAAAAATTTACACAGAGCACAGATAACGGCAAACATCAAAGATGGTGGTCGATGTGGACTGTGGACTGCTTATGTGAAGTTGCTAAGCCTGAGAGCTAAATGTCCTAAGATAAGTGGAAATATGAGATGTAAGGAAACATGAATTAAGTGGTCATTGGAATATTATCATATCATTCCTATTTGTGACCATTAAAGTGGCACCTGATTAAAATCTGCCACTCTCAGTAGATACATTTGTCTTCTAGAGCAATAATCTTAGCAGTGTTATAGTTATGAAGAAACAGCAGTTTACCTTAATAAATTAAAAAATCAATCAAGTAGTTTGATCTATAACAAATTTCCTGGAAGTCTGATGTGGATATCATTTAATTGCTCTCTCTTTCTGTAAGTTTCTCTCTCTTCACTATTTCTCATCTCTCTCTCCTATTTCCTCTCACTCCCTGCTTATTTTCTTTTCTCTCCTCTCTCTGTTTTCTCTCTCTGCTCATCTCTCTCTATTCTCACTGTTTCTTGTTTCTTGACTCTCTTGGCCCAGTTATGTGTGGACTTTCCATTAGGCATATGTGTCCCATTGACTTAAGAAACATTGAGAAACCTTGAATAATGTGTTCTGCTTTAGCCCTAGACTATTTTAATGCAAAGCTTAGATTAATAAGGTATACAGAAAGCTGCTGCCTTCTGGAAGGATTGACATTTTTGTACCTTTTCATTCCTCAGAATGTGTTCACAGGATATCCTCATCTACCTCATGTGGCTGGTCACCAGAATTAATTTCCATAACTCTTGATGTCAAAGTCCTGGACACATACGGATAACTCTTTTCCTTTGCTAAACCTAATGGACAGAATCTCTGTAACACCTAGATTTCTCTGGTCCCATTCTGTATTGATCCTAGCATAGTTTCTGTGAGTGTCATATATATATATATATATATTGGGATAGAAAGTCAAAGAATTATTGGATTAGAGATGACTTTACAGAATGATAAGAAAAAGAGTGACAAAATCTGAAGAAGGTAAGGGTGGGAGAATCTAGGGAAACATATCCAGACAGTACAGAAACAGAGATGTCTAAAAGTGGATCATTGTAGTGATCCTTCACTTTACTGCTAATATCCACTAATGGGTGAGTACATACCATATTTGTCTTTCTGGGTCTGGGTTACTTCACTCAGAATGACTTTTTCTAGTTCTGTCCATTTGCCTGCAAAATTTATGATGTTATTGTTTTTTTTTTTTTTTATAGCTGAGTAATATTCCATTGTGTAAATGCACCATATTTTCCTTATCCATTCTTCAGTTGAGGGACATCTAGGTTGTTTCCATGTTCTGACTATTATGAATAATGCTGCTATGAACAAAGTTGAGCAAGGACCCTTGAAGCAGATTGATTCCCAATTTTCTGAGAAACTGTGATATTGATTAGGGCCCAAATGAGGATGCATGGATTTCCCTGAGAAGAGGAAATAGAAGAGATCTCCTAGGAAAACTGGTGCTAGGGGTTGGGGGATGGAGAGATGAGAATGTGAGGGAGTGGGTTGGGCAGCCTGGGTAGACGAGGCAGGTTGGGGGCTGGGTAGAGGGGGAGAGTAATAAAAAAGACATCTCGATGGGGGGCATTTTGGATTTAGGGAGAACCTGGAGCCAGGGAAACCTCTCAGGAATCCACAAGGATAGCCCCAACTAAGACTCCTAGCAATGGTGGAGAGGGTGCCTGAACTGGTCATCTACCGTAATCAGACTGATGACTACCCAAATTGTCATCAAAGATTATCTATCCAGTAAGTGATGGAAACAGATGCAGAGATCCACAGTCGAGTACTGCACTGAGCTCTGGGAGTGCTCCTGAAGAGAAGGAGAAGGAATTGAAGGAGCCAAGGGGGTCATGGTGGGGAAACCCACAGAGACAGCTGGTCTGAGCTTGTGGGAGCTCATAGACTCTGGACTAACAGTTAGGGAGCCTGCATTGGACTGACCTAGGCCTTCTGCATAGGTATGACAGTTGTGTAGTTTGATTGCTTTGTAAGACTCCTAGCAGTGAGATCAGGACCTGATCTGTTGCTTAGCTGGCTTTTGGGAGCCTGTTCCCCATGCTGGATTACCTTGCCTAACCTTGATACAAGGGGAGGAGATGAGTCCTGACTCAACTTGATGTGCTCTGCTTTGTTATAAAGCCCATGGGAGGCCTGTCCCTTTCTGGATGGGAAGGGGGGTAAAATGGGAATGGGAGGAACAGGAGGAGAGGAGGGAGGGAAAACTTCTGTCTATATGTAAAATAAATGAAAAAAATGTTATTTAAGTAAAATAAAATAAAGAAGTAGATCATTACCAGAAAATCAAGGAACCAGGAGTAGCTAAAGCAGGAAGAAATTTGTGGGTGAAGCTGAGGAAGATTGGAATTTAGGGAATAAATCATATAGTTAAAGAGTTCTGAATGAGATCTAAAGTCATTAAACAATTTTGAGCTACATCCACAAATTCTTCTAATGCCCATTTCTTGTTACTCTCTAGAGAAGCCTCCCTGATTACTCTTAACATAGACTAATTTGTCTTATTAATGAAGTTTAGGTGAATGGAACTATGCAGTTTCCCTTTTGGAATTTTTTAACTTATTTCACTGAAGTTATGATCTAAATACTCTTTGATATTGTTGGACATAGTCATAATGTACATATTTCATTGTTGCACTGGCTTTTACTATACAAACAGACCACAGTTTATCTATTTTATTAGTAATTGACATCTTGGTTGGTTTTGGCTAACATGGTAAATATTATTGAGATCTATTTAGCTCTTTTTTTGATGATCACAATGTATATTATGCAACTACAAAGGGGTGGAATTGTTAAGTCAGATATTACACATATATTTAATAAATATTTCAAGTCATTCTCCAGAATGATTATAATGGTGTGTATATCTGTCATCAGTGTCTGAGGGTTCTGGTTGTGCAGATAGCAACGTTTAGTGTACAGCATTTCCTATCATTACAGTGTGTTAGAAGTAGCAGAAGTAAAGACTCTGTTCCTTCTTGTTGGAATTATTGCTATCTCCCTTGCATGCTCTGATGAAACCAGCACTGGATTTTGACATATATGGTGACATCTCTGTGACAAAGAAAAGGAGTACTGATGCTTTCATCCCAATTGGGAACAAGGAAATGACATTCTGCCAAAAATTCCTGGAATAGCCTCCAACCTTTAAGGTGACTACAGCCTTGTGAGATATTTAGAAACAGAGGACTCAGGTCCATAGAAATGACAAGTGTATGTGTGATAAATGAATGTGTTGTTACAAATGTACGTTCTTAAATGCTTTTATTTGGGGGTGATCTGTGGAACAGTTTTAGACTAATTTATTGACTGTTTGGATAAACAATAAACATGTCAACCATGTTAATGCACACCATTTACCCATGCTTCTGTTTATGCTACATCCTTGCTTATTTATTTGTTTGCTTCTTTATTGATTTGTAGGTGTTATCACTGCATATTAATTTATGTATTGCTCATCTTTGCTGTTACTTTTTTGTGTGTGGGGGGGCTTGCCCATTCTCTCTTGGTATGCTAACTTTATATAACTCAATCCATCCAATTTTGTCCTTTATCATTAATTTTTTATGCAGCATTCAAAAATTTTCTGTCTGCTCCAAGACATGAGGCTATTGATTAACTCCAAGGTTAATTTTTCCACTATTCACATGTAGCTCTATAATCTACCTGAAATCAATTATGCTTGTGGAGCCTTAAGTTCTTATCGTATGAATATCTGATTGGTCTGGAGTGATTTATTGGAAAAACTACCTCTTTTTCATTGTAATAAAATACCACATTTGCTGTAAATCACATGAGGATTGTTTGTTAACTTACCCAGTGTACTGTGCTCACTTGGGTGAGCTAGAAACACAAGTTCTGAGAATTTGCACTGAATGACCTTCTGTTAGGATAAGCTAAAAGAGAAGCTCACACAGATGAGGAAGAACACAAGGCAGTGGTTATTACTCTTTCAGAGTGTCTCCTGTAGACACGTTAATGGTCAAAAGTAGAGGTGTTTGTGATTCCTACTTTACCCTCATTCTCATCACTTCCATGTTTAGGCTTCTTCTTCTTTTTTTTCTTCTTCTTCTTTTTCTTCTTCTTCTTCTTCTTCTTCTTCTTCTTCTTTTTTTAAAATTGAAAATAGATTCTTCTCTCATAAAATACATCCTGACTACAGTTTCCCCTCCCTCAATTTCTCCCAGCTCCCCATTCCCCTCCTCCCCCAGTCCACTCCTTCTCTGTTTCCTCTTCAAAAAAGAGCAGGCCTCCAAGAGACAGCAGCCAAGCAAGACAAAACAAACTGAACAACAGGCAACCCAACAGGAGGAAAAGAGTTCCAAAAGCAGGCAAAAGAATCAGACATACACCTGTTCCCACTGTTAGGAGTCCCACAAAAACCGTGAAGCTAACAGCCATAACATATACACAGCGGACCTAGTGCAGACTCATGCAGGTTCTATGCTTGTTGCTGTGAGCCCATGTGAGCCCTGCTTAGTTGATTTGTTGGGCCATGTTCTTCTGGTGTCCTCCATCCTCTCAGACTCCTACAATCTTTCCATTCTTTCTTCCATGGGGTACCTGGATATCCTAGGGGAGGGACCCAATGGAAACTTCTAATTTAGACGTTCTCTCTGCATAATGTCTGACTGTATCTCTGTATACACTCCCATCTACTTCTGGAGGAAGCCTCTCTGACAAGGCAATGATCTATGAATATGTGAATATAGCAGAATATCATTAGGAATCATTTAGTTGTTTTTTCCTCTCTCCCCTTCCTTCCTTCCTTCCTTCTTTCCTTCCTTCCTTCCTTCCTTCCTTCCTTCCTTCCTTCCTTCCTTCCTTCCTTCCTTCCTTCCTTCCTTTTTTCCTCCCTCCCTCCCTCCCCCCTCATTCTCTCTCTCTCTCTCTCTCTCTCTCTCTCTCTCTCTCTCTCTCTCTCTCTCTCTCTCTCTTTGCCAGTTGTTTTTGGTCTCTGTACTATCTTGTCTCCACTTCTTTGCCATCCAGGCAATGTAGGTCATGGGCTTCCTCTTGTGGCCTGGGCATCAAGTTAAGCCAAACATTGGTTAGCCATGCCCACAAAGTTCTGTGCCACCACATCTTGAAGTCATGACAGATTGTAGGTCAAAGGTTTTGTGACTGGGTTGGTGTCCAGATTTTTCTTTCTATAGCCTGCCGAGTATGTTCTTGTGTCTAAGAGACTAGAACATGGGGGTGAAGGTTCCATGCAGGTACCAGCTTGACCTCTCTGTGTTGAATGAGCTGTTTGCCTAGATTTTTCTTTTGAAGGCTTCTCTGCTGATCAGCAGAGTGCCAAGGTCCCCCCCTCCAGGTGCTCACCAGCACACCACAAACATGGTGCTAGTTTGCTACTGACTTTGTTTGTGGCTGAAGCTGGACATGGCTACTTTTACAAGCAGCTCCACAGTATTTTGTTTCTCCTTCCATGCCATAGTATCAAGACAATTGATTACAGACTCCTTTTATGACCCTCCTTCCAAAATGCCCCCATTTTTGGACAGAACAAACATTGGGAGCAGGGAATGTGTCATATCCTTTCCCATGAGCAGGAGGATAATGATGTGTTGATCCGGTTCTAGGCTCTTTCAACCATACCAGTGGTGATTTGATTCTGCTTGCATCAGTCTCACGATCATTTAATCATCCTAGTTTTATAATAACTCCTGATTTGGGGTAAGACAAGCTGTTCAGCTCTGTTCTTCCTCAAGATTGCCCTGGGTACTGTTGGCCTTTTATGTTCTATGCAAATTTTAGAGTCCGTTTGCCAATTTCCAGAACAAGCAAGTAACAGATAAATAACAAGCACCTGCTGCAGTTTGTACTGGGATTTCTCTGAATTTCCAAGTTGAAGACGAATTGACATTTTAAAAGAGTATGTCGTCTGAATAATACATAATTTAAGAGCTGAAATCAATTTTCCTCAAGGGAGGCTAGTATAACTGATATTAGAGTCAATTAAAACTTGCTTTTCTAATGTTGAAAGAATGATAACCAACAATATGCTATCTGAATGCAGCCACTGGTTCAGCTCTGTGATTATGGCTATTTCCTTTGCTTCAATAAGGAGATATCATTTATTTGGCTCGGACATGGAAAGCCTTGCCACTTCCTCAGATCGCTAAGGACCAGGTTCTCTGGATTCATGAATTCCTCTGTGTCTCTAAGCACATTCTAGGCATTACTGTTTCCTCTGAGGTAAATTTTGGGCAGAAGAACATAAAGAAAACTTTGAGATTTATAAAAGATGACCGGATCCCCTTTAGGCTTTTGTTTTGAAGTAGAAAATATTTCTGGGAAGGTGGAGCTGTGTTTTTCATCTTAGCCATGTGGATTCACCAACTTTGAAAGGATAGACCAAGAGCACTTGGGACCTGCCCACAAGCATCTTGAGGCCAAACATCGCACCTCATGCTCCATGGATGTACTCTTCTCTGGTATGAAGCCTTAATTCTTCTTCATTTTTTTCCCTTTACTCCACAAACTAAGAAAGTCAAACAAATGTTACTTTGAATTCAGGTTCCACATGTGTTAAAAGAATAACATGGAAAAATTCAAATGGTCTCTGATAAGAAACAGAGAGTCCATCTTTGAAGACCACTGGAAAGGTTGGAGAGGAGTGGACTATTCTGGGGTTTACAGGAAGCACAAGGAAAAGAGGGATAAAAAGTGAAAGTTATCAGAAAACTAAGGAATAACCTATGGGATAATCCTGGTTTCCTAGGAAAGGCAAGTGATCCATGTGAGTTTCCTGGCTAAGACACAATGGGTGCTTACAAAGTAGGGCCAGGAAGTGGCTGACATCTCCTTCATGCAGTGTCTGATGCTTGTGTGTTCTGCTGTGTTCTACTTAGGGCAACTTCATTATAAATGCTAAAACTTTATCTGCCCATTATTCCTTCCTTATCCTATTGTACCAGAATTTTAAACTGCACAGAAGTAGAAGTATGTTTATTCAGTATTGATGTTCTAGGATCAACCTTGATTTGCTTATCAGGTGAGGAAATGAAGACACAGACCACTTCTGACTTAGGTATTTGTGAGTAGTCCTGTTGTTTAGTTACGTACTTATTTGTTAACTGACATGTAATCATGGTTTTGAAGAAGCCTTTCCCCACTGGGGAATTCCTATGCATCCTAAAGGTCTCAGCTTAAGTGTTGTCCCTTCTGAGAAGTCTTTCTTAAATCTCTCAGTCAGACTCGTGTGTATGTGTGTGTGTGTATGTGTGTGTGTGTATGTGTGTGTGTGCGTGTATACATATATGTGTGAATGCATATAGTATGCAGGTATATATGATACATGCACGTTTGTGTATTTATATTCAGTTTTCGAGTGTGTGTGTATTTATTTATATGTGTATGTGGTATATATATATGCAAGTATGTGTGTGTGTGTGTGTGTGTTATATGAGTGTGTGTATATGTGAGTGTTCACCTGTGCGTGTGCTTGTAATGGACAGAGGCTGACTTTAGTTGTTTATGGTTCGCCACCTTATGATTAGAAACAGGTTCTCTCACTGAACCTGGAGTTTGTTGTTTGAATTAAACTATCCAGTAAGCCCTGGAATCCTCTTATCTCTGTTCCAGACACACAGGCCTGGTGTTATAGGAGCATGTCACCACATCCAACTGTTTGTGGGCACTGGGATCCAAACTCAGGTCTTCATGTTTACTCAGCCAGCACATGACCCACTGAGCCATCTCAACAGTGTTTAGGCAGACCTTTTCCCTTCTTCTGCAGTGTTCCCATAGTTCTCTTCATTCACCTCCATTTCAGACCCTTTCATATTCCTTTATGATTATTTGTAAATGTTTTTATTACCTAGATACTCCTTAGTTATAATCACTAATTTTTTTTCTCCTTATAAATGATGCTTGGTGTCTTAGTTTGGGTTTTTATTACTGTGAAGAGACAACATGACCATGGCAACTCTTGTAAAGGAAATACAAATAGGTGGCTTGCAGTTTCAGAGGGTTAGTCCATTATCATTTTGACGGGGAGCATGGTGGCATGTAGGCAGACATGATGCTGGATCTGAAAGTCCAACATCTGGACTCAGAGGCAGCTGGAAGTCAATTGACTGTCACACTGAGGGAAGCTTGAATGAAAGAGACCTCAAAGCCCACCCCCACAGTGACACACTTCCTCCAACAAGGCCATACCTCCTAATAGTGTCACTCTCTTTGGTGGCCATTTTTTTTTCAAACCATCACATTTGGCATAAGAAGATCTTGAAAAGGTTGGAAAATTATTCCATCTATGCTGTATAATTTTCAGACTCCAGTACAAATAAACACATTGGGTGTCTTGTTCAGTGGTTGTGAAACATTTTAAGACATCAACAACTGAGCATTAAAATGAGCATAGCAACTTCCTGAGTTTGGGGTCTGTGCCACCAAATCCAACCATGAAGCTGTTCCTGACCAGATATCAGGATTTGATTCCGCTAGATGTTCTATGTGATACAAGTTAAACCGCATTTCGTTGGCTCATTGGTAGACCTGATACTATACAATGGTACTTGTCTAGATATTTCAGTGGACATGAGAAAGAATTGCCTTGTGAAATTCACTGTGAACACATGCATTTGTACATGCATGCATAGAAATAATGACTTTTTAAAATGCAATTATGAATATTCCATATACTATAGTAACTACTGTATATTATGATTATATGTGTTTACTTATGATGAGGAGGATATATTTTCTTGTATTAGGACAAACAATGTTTGTACTATTGACTGCCTTCTGAGTTATGAGAACTATCAATTAGAATTCACTTTAATAAATTCTTTCACTTAACTGTTTACTAATTATATAATTTGTGATAGGTACTTGGTATAATGTTAGATATATAATTAAAGTAAGACATGAACTATCCTCATATAAAAGGCATGTTTAATGAGAATGGTAGATATTAGACAAAAATATTATGTCCATGAATTATAACTGCTGTAAGAGCTCTGACACCATTATGTATCATGGTGTTGTGAACCTGTTTGGTAAACAAGAAAGACTTCCCCAAGGAATAGCATTTAATCTAAGTACTGAGATGAGTAAAAATAATGTTGGTAGATCGGTGATGGAGAAAAAGCTTTGACATACAGAGAAGACATTCAGAGAATAGAAGAGTGGAAATTGAAAGTGGGAATGGCAGAGGCTCACAGTGGAGGAAGCAGGAAAAAGAAATAGAATGGGAAAGAGAATCCCCTGGAAGAACATAGGAGTTGAAGTGGGAAGTAATAATATAAAATACGACATTAGACTTGATGCAAAACTGGGGGAAGTAGGCTAGACACAACGTATCTGTGAGAGAGGTCAGAGGGACAGAAGTTAAGATTCATGGGTATAGAATAATTCCTGGAAACTGGAGATGCTCAAGGAGAATAAACATTTAAGGCAAGCATCAGTGACTGTTATTGGTATTTTATTTTCAGATTGCTGCTATAACAACTGTAATGGCTTGAAAACAATATGAATATATTAGCATACAGGTCTGGAGGTCTGGAAAGCTGCCTGCCATCCTTAGTTCATTGACCCCTCCCATTAACAGTGTTGTTTTGACCAAAGCTTCATGTATCATGTCACCTCTGTGTCATTTTACTTGTAGGATATTTATGATCCTATACCCTGCCCACTTCCATACCTAGCATGCTAACTTCATCTCCAGATACTTAAACATATCTACAATATCTCTTTTACTGTGAAAGGCAACATGTTCATGCGTTTCAGAGATTAAAACATCTTGGGGAGGCAGAAGGCATCAGTCTATCTAACTATAATTTCTAGGAAAGATTTAGATATTTTTCTTTTTAGAAGTAAATCAGCTTGCTTAAATTTTTATAGAGAGTATCTTATAATATTTCCATAAGAAGACAGAGTGGACTTGAAACTCTAGCACATGGTAATTATTTTAGATAAGAAATAAATACTTCTCCATCTCTGGAGATACAAAAGCTATCTCAAATTTATTCACACCCTTTCCTACCTCTGTGACCCTTGACATTTTAAAGCTTCCTGAATTTCAGTTTCTGTTTCTGACATTAAAAAATATGTGGAAGGTCTGAAATTAAAATCAGTCTTCTGTGCTGCCTTCTCAGTAGGTGAAATTGGGAGAGTTTCAAACATTGCTTCTGAGCTTTCCTCTCAACATCGCTCCTATAGCTGAACAATCTTCCATGTCAAATGGACTTCAGCTCCCTGTTGTCTTCCAGAGCTATTTAAAGAAGCCAATCATTCCCCCCACTACCAAGCTTACCTCCCTCCCACGGTCCTTGTTTGTTCTCTCTGCTCCTTAATAGTCCTCTCCATTGCCCTGGATATAGCCCTGGTCTTCTTTTCTCTTAAAATCTGTGACTAATGAACTAAACTACCCATTATTGGGCATTGTATTTCCAGCCATCTTCATAATGTTGCAAACCTCTTCCTCATCAGCATGGTGAAAAGAAGAGGATTGAAACAAACACAAACCTTGAAGGAGTTTTATAAGACTTTTAGATATGTTAATATATCTTAGTTTGATAAAGTCCTTCATAAGAACACCTCAGTAAATGGTAGCCATTTTTTTAATGTAATGATGACACATCATGCACACTGTATTTTAAAATTCTCAGAAAATTAATTCCAAAGGCAAGGCATTGATTAAACCTCAGTGAACAAAACAGATATTGAAGAGGAGTGTGTGGCACCAGGATGTTTGAAAGACATTTTCTCAAGGACCTGATGCAATTGGCAAAGCAATTGGTCATAGCTATAGAATACCCAGTGTAGCACCCCGGATTCTAACGTGAACAAGGAATGCTCTAGTTTCTGCTTGTAATTATATATTGATGGGCATATATTCTTTTATGTTCTGTTCTATTTGTGCAAAAGCTCTTTAGAATATTCCATCAAGTTCACTGTGCTACAGACCTGCTTTTTTTTAGAGTACAGAGAATTCAACCACATAGAGAGCCTCTGCTTTTCATTCCTCCCAACATTTGATGAAAGCCACCACATTAGCAGAGGCGGAGTGCTGTGGCAGCACTTCAGGCCTACTTAGATGGAGAAATGTCACAGCAAAATGGCAGATGTGTGGAGCACATGCTGAGCAATATCAGGTTTTTCTTCAATAAATGCAACTTGCTGTCTTCACATACTGAGTCAGGAAAACCACTCCTCTGAAAAATTGTAGGTGTCCTGGGATCAGGGCTGGCAAGAACCCTGGTGCTTCCTTCACCCCCCTCTGGAGCAGCATTTTAACTTTTTTTAACCCCAATGACCTGAGAAACTGAACTGGGAATTTCAGAAAGATCAATTTACATAAGTAAACTCAGCCGGAGTTAAGGAAGAAAAGGTGCTGAAAAATAATATTGGCACAGTTCAAGACTTGCCTCTAGACTCTATAATCATATATACAATTGCTTGTCAATAACAATCTGACCATCTCCTTAGAGAGTGCACACCTCTTTCCTGAGTGGTGATCTAACCATTCTGAAGAATCAGCGAGTGTCTCAAACAGAATTTCTCCTTCTTATCCTGCTCAAGTCTGCTCCTCTGGTTTCCCAATGAATGTAACCTTATTCACACAGTTGTTGAAGACTGACACATTTTATTTATTTATTTGTTTGTTTGTTGTTGTTGTTGTTGTTGGTGGTGGTGTGTGTGTGTGTGTGTGTGTGTGTGTGTATGCACATGCCTGTGTGTGCCTTCAGTGGCCAGAAGAGGGCTGTGGATCTCCTGGAGATGGAGTGTGGGTATGGGTGCTGTTATTTTTTTATTTTTTTATTTTTGGTTTTTTATTTTGAGACAGGGTTTCTCTGTGTAGCTTTGCACCTTTCCTGGAACTCACTCTGCTGCCCAGATGGGTCTCGAACTCACAGAGGTCCGCCTGCCTCTGCCTCTGCTTCCCAAGTGCTGGATTAAAGGTGTGCACCGCCACCGCCCAGCATAGGTGCTGTTGTCTTAACTCCAGCCCAAGACTGACTTCTTGACTCCTGTTTTAGTGACTCCTTTTTGCCTTCTCCTTTTCCTCCTGCATCCAAACAAATAATGCACTTTTTCTTCTGCCTATAATCATTTTCACATCTTTTCCCATGAATACTTGTTTCTACCCTCGGTTGTATGCCCATTCAGTCCCCTCTGGATGATTCCCACCACAGTCCCTAATTTCAGACTTGCTACTTTGCAATCTGTTTTTCAAACTAAAGCAAGAGTGAACATTCTAGAACTGGCTTCATGTCTCTCTTTGATTTAAAAGCATTTTACTTATTTTCCATTGCTCAACAATAAAGTCCAAACCCATTAAGAAATCCTGTTTCCATTTTGGCCCTTTCGTTTTGCACGCATTGTATTTATGTTGCCAGTGTTGTATAAAGGCAAGTTCTTGCACTTTATAGAATAAATAATACTTTCATTCAACTGTTTTCTCTCCCTGGAATGATTTTTCTCTTAAGGTGGCTGGGGTAACATTATATGCTTGTGAGTAGCTTGTAAAGCCTCTTTCCTGACCAGTGTAGTGGCCTCACCAAATACACCATAATCCCATTATTGGAGCACTAACATGATTTATTATGATTGATTATTTAATTGTCCCTCTGCTAGACTTCAGATAATAAAAGGGCATCTGACAAGTCTGTTTGGTTCACTGTTCCATCTTTGTCTCATCTATATTCCAAGACAATTTGAATGACATTGTTAATAAGCTCTTAAATACTCGTTGAATGAGATTCAATATACATGGCAGATAAGATGATAGGCATTTTACTTTGGAGACAGAATCTTGCTGTGCAGCCTTGCCTGGCCTGGAATTGACCAAGTAGCCCAGACTGACCTTAAATGCTTAGTGATCTTCCTGTATCAGCTTCCTCGGTGCATGGTTACAGGTGTGAGCTAGGCTATGCTAGGTACACACACATACACACACACACACACACACACACACACACACACACACACACACAATGGTTCATCGACTGTTCATAGCAAATCCATGGGGGAGAGGCTTTCATGTGTATTATACAGCTCAGAAACAAGAATTGCCTAAAGTCACAAAATGGGAGTGGTGGTAGGCTAGTAATAAAATCTGTATTTCCAGTTGTCTTCGAAAGGTACACAACAAGAGAAGATGATTGCTTCCAGGGAGGTTGAACACTTATTGCACCCAGAGAGGCAGATAAAGAATAATAAAGGATTTCTGTTCTCTTTGTCTTTTGAATGAAGTGAGCCACTTCTCTGGGAAGACCTGGATCCTCTCAGCAAGGACATGTTAGAACTCTGTCTTCTTTCCCTCAATTTGTTGCTTCCTGGGAGGTCAGGCATTTCACAGGGAAGATCCATGAAGACACCAAGCACCTTAATCACAGCTCACTCAGGGTGGTTCACATGAGCTTTCTGCAAGAGAAACCTCCTGCTTCATATTTCCTTGATCCCTAGCTCCATCTCTGTTAGGACAACTGAATAAAGAATAGTATAAACTCTTAATGATTTTGTCTTCATGGACCTCAATAGAGATCCCACTGGAGACTTTTTTTTTTATAAACAAATGGCTTTAATTTCTGTATATATACTTTCCAAACACCTACTGCTTTATCTTGAATTCTTTTATAAATATTTTTATTTTATAATTAATTTAATTTTACATATCAGCCACGGATTCCTCTGTCCTCCCTCCTCCCACCCCGCAGTGTTCCTCCCCCAAATCTGCCCCCCATTCCCACCTTCTCCAGGGCAAGGTCTCTCCTGGGGAGTCAGCAAGCCTGGTAGATTCAGTTGAGGTAGGTCCAGTCCCCTTCTCCCTACACCAAGGCTGAACAAAGTGTCCCTGCATAGGCCCCAAGTTCTAAACAGCCAGCTCATGTATCAACAGTCCAATTAAAAAATGGGCTATAGAACTAAATAGAGAATTCTCAACAGAAGAATCTCAAATGGCTGAAAGACATTTAAGGAATTGCTCAACATCCTTAATCATCAGGGAAACGCAAATCAAAACAACTCTGAGATACCATCTTACACCAGTCAGCATGGCTAAGATCAAAAACACTGAAGACAGCTTATGTTGGAGAGGATGTGGAACAAGGGGAACACTCCTCCACTGTTGGTAGGAATGCAAACTTGTACAGCCACTTTGGAAATCAACATGACACATTCTTAGAAAATTGGGAATCAACTTCCTTCAAGACCCAGGTATACCACTCTTGGACATATACCCAAGGAATGCTCAATCATACCATAAGGACACATGCCCAACTATGTTCATAGCAGCATTGTTTTTAATAGGCAGAACCTGGAAACAACCTACATGCCCTTCGACTGAAGAATGGATGAATAAAATGTGGTATATATACACAATGGAATACTATTCAGCAGAGAAAAACAATGACATCATGAGGTTTGCAGGCAAATTGATGGAACTAGAAAATATTATCCTGAGTGAGCTAACTCAGACCCAGAAAGACAAACATGATATGTACTCACTTATAAGTTGATACTAGATGTAAAACAAAGGATAACTAGACTGCAACTCACAACTCTAGGGAGGCTACCTAGTAAAGAGGACCATAAGAAAGACACAGGGACCGCCCAATGACAGAGAAATGGATGAGATCTACACAAGATTCCATTAGAGACATTTCTATCATACATGTTAACTTACTAATGTACTATGTTGTTTGTGAGAGACTCTATCCACATAATGCTCCATTTGTGTTAAAACACATGATAATTGCCAATGTAATACTTTCTGTGTGGTACATATGGCTCAAAAGTTACTGATTTACTCAAGGCCACACAGCAGAGACTCTGAGGTGGGCACAAAGCAGCACATTTTCTTAGTCTTCATTTCCGTAAGATCAGGTTCCTTTTTATAATGGTTCTTTTGTTTAATTTTTAATTAATTTGTTCATACAATATATTTTTATCATTTTTGTTTATTTTTAAGATTATAATTTAAGTACAAGATTTCTTCTTTCCCTTTACTCTCTTCAAAACCCTCCCATATACCCCTCCCAACTCTCCTTCAAATTGATGGTCTCTTTTCACACTAATTGTTATTGCATGCTATATGTATTTTCACAAACATTTAATAGACAGTGAGCAATTAAAGGGGGAACAATCTTAAAATTAAAGCTGTCTCCTAGTGATCTGACTCACTGGAAGTGGAGAACAATGCAATCTGAATAAAGAATTTTGGAATAAATCATCATTAACCATACATGACATATTGCACACGAACTAAGTTCTGATGCATAATTAGGTACCTAATTAGGTTTACAATCATTTAAATGGATGGCTTCAATCCCTTGTCCACTAGTCACTACTATTATTCCCATTTAAACACTTGAGTATGATTTAAGGCTCATACCACAGAGTATTCTGACCCACACATATGCAAGCTAGATGGAAATGGAGAGATCCTACTTGGATGACTGGACACTTCATAGTGAGTGGTATATGGTTTGGGTAGTGTTCAGTGGGAAAAGTCTTGTGCTGTAGAAACTCTCAGTCTATGATCCCTGGACTCTCTTCCCTTTTAAATATGTTGAAATGGGACTAAGTGGATACTACATTCAAGTAACCCATTTTCAGTAGAGATGTGTTCATTCTTTATAGTTACCAGGATGTAATTTAATATGTCATCTATTTTATTAACAGCAGAACATGCATGCCTTTTCACATTTTTATCATCCTTGAACATGGAGGAGGTTGTGTCACATTTAATTTCTAGAGTTTTTCTTAGTAGTACATAAAATACTGTCATGGCTTATGACCAGTGACATGTTAGATTCAAAGAAATATGATGTATTGCTTTTCTGGCAACTTTAAATGAAGTTACACAAGGTAACTCATATTTAAATAAACTTACTTGTGAGATAAATACATATTCTGTCATTCTTCCTTTCAGTAGATATTGCTATTGCTTTTTGCACTAGCAAAACAAATGAGGACATTAATACTGCTTTCTAATAGCTTATAGAAAAGTAGGGGAAATAGATGTCAAATACAATGCTTTAGTTTTTTCTCATCGCTATAGCAAAAAGCCTGAGATAATCAGCTTAAAAAGGGAAGGTTTATTTTATCACACAGATTGGGAGGTTTCAGTCTATGGTGAAGCAGTTTAACATAGCCAGTTCTCATGCATAGGAAGGTTGTTCACAACACAGTCAGGAACAAAAGAGAAAAAGAGCCTATGTCCTACAATCTCCTTTGGAGACAAACTCCTAATAACCTAAGAACACTCACTAAACTCTACCTCTTAAAGAATAAAGGCATTTGTACAATGTTTTTTGAACTAAGCCTTTAACACATGGACATTGTGGAACACTTAAGTTCCAGTGTGCAGTGTATTTTTATATATATGTATAAAATGTATATATGTATATATGTGTATATATATATATATATATATATATATATATATATAATGTGAAACATTGCAGTGAGCATTGTATTCAAAACTAAATATCTGGTTGAAAGTGGAGTTATTGTGGCTAAGAATCCTTTTCACAAGTATTCTCTTTTGATATATTTATAATTTCATGACAACTATTTTTAGTTTTCTTGCTAGTGATGACAAATCACGAATCACCATGACAACCTTCGCCCCCTGCCTCCATTCACTGATTTGATTGTGAATCTAAGATTTTAGTGCATTAGAACCACTGCTTTAAAACAAAATAAAACAACAACAATAACAAAAAGAAAATTCCTACAGTCTTCACAGTGAGGTTCTAGTCCAGTAGGTGGGTGCCCAGGAAATTGCATTTCTAATAATTTGCTTCTCACTCACTGCACATAGATAAAGTGCCTTTAGTTTACACATGGAAAGACCCTGGGCTGGACAGAGTAGATTAATTCTAGTACAACAACATTTCATTTTGCTTGCTATCTGTTCAAGCATTCAAAGTCTGGGTCATTGCAATGGGATGTTCTAAGGGTAGTTAATGTTGTGGAGGGGTTCATCAACTGAGATTTACTCTAGTTGCTTACAGGAGCTTCTATTTGGCGACCAAGAAAGCAAATTTGTTAAGTCTTTGAAAGGGTCTACAGTAAAAAGAATGAGCAGAAATGAAGGAGACACAGATTAAATGATCTAATCTTTGTGGATGAAAAAAAGGTGACAAAGAGAGAAACTATGGGCAGAACCGAGCCAGATGATGTCATAATTTTCACATCTGCCTCAGGCCAGCTCCATTTGGTGGCAGTTGGAGAAAGTACCATTGTAATGTGAACCAAATTGCTTTGGGAGGCAGGTAGATAACAAGAGTAGAATTTACCACCTAAGCTAGATTCTTGGAACTAGGGTACTGCCTATTCATTTCAGTGGTCAGGCTAGCCAGTGGGTTTTCATTTATTTTAATTGAGAGTATTTGGCTTTCATTCATTCATTCTTTCCTTCTTTCTTCTTCTTCTTCTTCTTCTTCTTCTTCTTCTTCTTCTTCTTCTTCTTCTTCTTCTTCTTCTTCTTCTTCTTCTTCTTTTTTTTTTTTTTGGTTTTTGAGACAGGGTTTCTCTGTGTAGCTTTGGAGCCTGTCCTGGAACTCACTCTGTAGACCAGGCTGGCCTCAAATTCACAGAGATCCTCCTGCCTCTACCTCCTGAGTGTTGGGATTAAAGGCGTGCACCACCACCGCCTGGCTTTCATTTTCTATAAGGATTCAACAGCTGTGTTTTATGTCTATAGAGAAGATACAAATCTTACCTGTGCTTTCCCTTTAGTTACTGAAAAACCTTTTCCTTTAATTTATTCTTTAAAATGTTTGTGCATATGTATAACTATATCTTGATCATATCTACCCCTTACACCCCACCTCTGACTTCCCCAGAATACTCCCTCCATCACATCTCGCTCCCAATGTCATGTCCTCCTCTTATTATTTATTTATTTGTTTGTTTATTTTAACCCAGCAGCTCCAGTTTTTGCTGCCCATATGTGCATGGGTGTGTTGTCATCTACTTAGCCACAGACAACCTTCCAGTGGTCACACACCTAAAAGAAAGTGCCAAACATACATTTGACCTCTACAAATGAATTACTTTTCAGTTGGGTAGCTGTGAAAATCTCTTACATTAATCTCAAAACTAGAGAGCTTGAGTGAACGAATGTGTTTATTTAATATTTTACTTATATGTACAACAGGACTGTCACTATCACTTGCTTTAATGTTGTGGTTTAGGTACCACAAAAACAATTAAAATTCTGTTGTAAATGACCACTTGTACTTAATAAAACGCTTCTATGTTCAGTGATTAGTTAAGTGAACAAGATTCTTCGATTAGCTTTTATTGACTGTTTAATTAAATCCACACTTATTTTTTATTCATCACTGTGGTCGTTTGCATGTACCTGGCACCCATAAACTCATAGAGAGTGGAAATATTAGAAGGTGTGGCTTTGTTGGAGTAGATATGGCCTTGTTAGAAGAAGTGGGTCACTGTAGGAGTGGGCTTTAAGGTCTCATGTTCAAGCTACAATCAGTGTAGACACAGTTCACTTCCTGTTACCTGTGGCAACAAGAAGATGTAGAACTCTCAGCTCCTTCTCCAGCACTTTGTCTAACTGCATGCTGCCATGTCCCACCATGATGATAATGGACTGAACCTCTGAACAGTAAGCCTCCCCAATTAAATATTTTCCTTTATAAGAGTTGCCATAGTAATTGTTACTCTTCACAGAAATAAAAAATGTAACTAAGACAGAAGTTGGTGCCAGTGACTGGAGTATTGCTGTGGTAGGCTAGACCATATTTTTGTTTGAAGGAATATGGACTTTTGGATTATGAACTAGAAAAGCAGTTGAATAATTCAAGTAGGGTTTAATGGGCTATCCTATTAGGAACATGGAAGACAGTAGTATTGACTGTGATTTGAACTGTGGGTATCTGGCTTGAGAGGTTTCAGAGGAGAAAAATATTAATATGTGACCTAGTGACCATTCTTGTGATATTTTGGTGAATAATGTGTCTTTTTTTTTGCCCTAGTTTGAAAAGTCTGCTTGAGTGAAATCTGGCTAATGTGAAGAGTTTTGGATTAATTCCATTGGGAGGGGAAATTTAAAATCAGCCTATTATTAGCTCTTTTGTGTGGTTTAGTGATCATTCTTACACAGATCTATAATGAAAAAGAGCAAGATGAGCAAGGAACAATACAAAGTCTACAACTTGAGGAGAAAAGGAATACCAGGAAGTGAAATGGAGCTAAGGCTTGTGTTCAGGGAGATAAACAGATTAAGAAATGCAATAAAGGGAATGGTGACCTCAGAGCAAGATACCAATCAACTAACTTTCCAATTTGTGAAAAGGAATAAAAGAAAATCTTAGATCAGGGTGTGGTGGAACACACCGTTAATACCAGCACTGCAGAGGCAGAGGCAGAGGCAGGCAAATCTCTGAGTGTGAGGCCAACCTGATCTACAGATCCAGTTTCAGGACAACCAAGCTTAGGTAGTGAAGGAAATCATGGAAAATAGAAAGCAGGTGAAGATGTAATTAAATGAGAAGGGTGCATATTCCAGCCCCAGCAAGCAGCAAAACTTGGAAGCCTTGGCCACGTGCTTCTGGCTTTAAAGTCAAGGGTAGAAGAAAACGTGTTTATACATAGTCAAGAATAGAAGAAAAGGGTGTCACTGAATGGAGGCCTAGAAAAGCAATTGCATAAAACTGTGAAATTAAAACCTGGATTACCTTGGAGACCCCTAAGATGGTGGAGATGCCAGAGCTGTGGGATGTCTGCTGAGGAAAGCTGCTAAGAAAGAGTGGAACAAGCCAAAGAGGGAAAAAGCTGAAGGGACTTGGAGATCAGAAGAGTGTTTTAACATCAGACATGGTAGTTCCAAATTTGGAGTTTGTCCAATGTAGCTAGAGTTTTCCTGCCTTGCCCACAATCAGGACAAATCTCTGTCACTCACCAGACCCAACCAAGTAAACACAGAGACTTATATTGCTTACAAACTGTATGGCTGTGGCAGGCTTCTTGCTAACTGTTCTTATATCTTAAATTAATCCATTTCCATAAATCCATACCTTGCCACGTGGCTTGTGGCTTACCGGCGTCTTGACTTCACATGCTTCTTGTCATGTCGGTGGCTGTCTGTGTCTCTCTGCCTCAGCCTTCTGCTTCCCAGAATTCTCCCCTCTCCTTGTCCCACCTACTTCCTGCCTGACCACTGGCCAATCAGTGTTTTATTTATTGACCAATCAGAGCAATTTGACATATAGACCATCCCACAGCAGCCCAACTGGTTTTTGGTCTTGCTTTAGTCCAATATTTTCTTACTGTGCTCCCTTCCCTACATTTTGAATGGTAATGTGTATCCTGTGCCATTGTATCTTGGAAGTATGTGATTTGTTTTTTATTTTTATTTTACAGGGCATTACAGTTAAGAGATTACATGAATCTTAGAAGAGATTTTGAACTTTGGACTTCAAAACATTTATTGAGACTGTGATAAAGTATGGGGACTTTTAAAGTTGGACTAAATGCATTATGATACTGTTACATGTTTTTGTGGGTCAGGGAGAAAAAAATATGGTGGTTTGAATGTAATTGGCTCCCATAAACTCATAGGCAGCAGCACTATTAGGGATGTGTCTTTGTTGGAGTAAGTATGGCCTGTTGGAGGAATGTGTCACTGTGGGGGTGGGCTTTGAATTCTCCCATGCTCAAGCTATGCTCACTGTAGATACAGCTCAGTTCCTGTTCCCCATGGATCAAGATGGAGAACTCTCAACTATTCCAGCATCATGTCTGCCTGCATGCTGCAATGCCCCACTATGATGATAATGGATTAAACCTTTGAACTGTAAGCCACCCCAATTAAATGTTTTCCTTTTAAGATTTTCCATGGTCCTGGTGTCTCTTCACAGCAATAGAAAACCTAAGATAATCACTATGAGTTTTTAATAGGAAAAAAGATTGATTTTGGCTCTGGTGTTCAGAGGTTGCAGACTGTGGGTCCCTTACTTCACCGCAGTGAGGGAAATGCTGAGGACAAAGGTGAGATGGAACATCGTAGTAACAGGAGTATGTGATGGAGAAGGCTACTTACCTATTCTATCCAGGAAGACAGGGGAAAGAAAGGAAGAGGCTAAGAAAAGATGTCTAAAGGACCATAGGATGAGTGACCTATTTCCTCCAACCAATCACGGTTGTCTAAAGTTCCACTGCTTCCCAATAGTCTATTCAGATTTTGAATCCATAATTGGTTAGTCAATAGATATAGGCAGAACTAACAATTTCCCAGAAGGTTTAGCCCTGAACTGTGCTTATGCTGCAGATCAAGATGTATGCACTTCACCCTCAAGCCATAGAGTGTCATTTTTATTTAAAAATCAAGACCACTTCATTCAAAATCCAAAATGTGGCTATTGGGCTAAAGACTGTACACATCTATATCCCAAGGACAAGTTTGTATCTGTGTGGCTCTGCTCACCCAGAAAATGCCTGATAAATGATTTTCAGACTTTGCTATGTATGAACTCAAGGAAATTTCTGTGAAATATAGAAGAAGATGCTGAGGGTTTTCTCATTTTCACTCACATACTTCTCATGTTCATTGAATATGTTCCTCTAACATCTAATGCTATTTCCCCTATTCACACTCTCATAAATACATCTATCTTAGAAGTTATAACTCTGAGTTCTCTTGCCATTTGCTTGTCTTCCTCCATATCATTACTCATTTTTGAGCTATTTATGTTTAAAGAAGTGTTTGTTCATTTCGTAGTAGGAACTCCTTTGGTTAGTTAATTTTGTTCAATAGGTGAAGTGAGTGGGTTTTCCACTCCAGGGAAATCCTGCACAATTTCCATCTAGATCTCAGAGAGAGGTTTCTGTGATAGTCCATTATTGCTAAGGTGATTTACCAGAGTGTTCAGGCTTCCTTTGAGAGTCAGGTGCTTTGGGGGAATTTGGGCTATTATCCAAAAATGAATAAAGGGATTTAGGGATTTCTTTACATTCAAAATTACTGCTATTTTTAAAATGCCTTTCTAACATCCTTTCTAAGCCCATAAAATTCATTTTGCTTCTTATGTAGAGGTAACCTAAAGATGTCTTTCTTAGATATAAGACAGTAACTGCAGCCTGTGGTGATATATTGTGTCCCTCAGTATATTGTACACCCTAATAAAGCTTATCTGAGGATCAGAGAAAAAAGCCAGCCACCATATTAAACATGGAAGTCCGGCTATGGTAGCCCACACCTTCAATCCTAGCATTCGAAAGGCAGAGATCCATCTGGATCTCTGTGAGTTCAAGGTCACACTGGGGAACAGAGCCAGGCATGCTATTTGACACATGCCTTTAATCCCAGCACTAACCCTAGAGATCTGGAGGTCTGTACAGACAGACAGGAAGTGATGTAGCTGGGTAGAGAGAGGAAGTAAGATACAGAACAGAAAGGCATATAGGCATGGATAAACAGGAAGTAGAGCTCTTTGGCTGAGGGTTTCCAAGTAAGAGCATGGCTGACTTCTTTCTTCTCTAATCTCTCAGCTTTCACCCCAATATCTGGCTCAAGGTTTTTATTAATAAGGCCTTTTAGCAAATTATCTTACAGCAGCCAATATGTTCCATAACCAGAACATGCCTAGCTGAGAATTGTAATGACAAGAAACAGTTTTTTAATTGACTGACAATTTGTTTCTATTATATGCCTTCCTGATTAAAAAATCAGGCAACAGTTTAATTTTTTTCTAAATTCATTAACAAATTTTACTGTAAGAAACTAATCACTTTCATTGACTCAAACTTTCAGAGTTTGCAACTCCTGTTTTATACCAAAGGCTCACATCACTTAAATTTGTCTACACTGATAAATACAATCAATCAACAGAGAATGTGTTCCGGGGAATTAACTGTTGTCAGTTGATGTATTTAATGGGACATCACATTTCATTAACTCAGCTAACTCATTAAGCCTAATCAGACATGTAAAAGAAAAAGTTAATGATCAAAGTTACAAAACAAAATCTGGACTTCAGAGAGTCTTCATTTGTGACACAGAGCACAGGCCTTCACTGAAATGGCTTTTTTTATTCCAGAAAATTCTTTTTGTAAGGTCTGATTTTGTACAAAGGGATTATATCTGTTCTTTCTTCATTTGTGATGTATAAATCTTAAGACAGTAGAAGAGGTTAGGAAAAGAAACCATTAATTTGGTACTTGGAAACTCATGAACAATTGTAGACTTCTATGGATCTGTTACATCATAGGTTCCTGGCCTTCTAATGGTGCCAGGTATAGGTCTTATCTTGTGGAGCAGGACTTACATTCAGTCATAAAGTAGTTGATTATTACCATGATGCTCATGCTAGTATTGCACTAACGGGCATGTCCCCGTAGGCCAGTCATCATTATAGCTTTCAGGGATTGCAGTTGTTTAAGACCAATGATTGCTTGCTCCAGTAGCATGCATGGCTCCTTTCAGTAGTATGAATGCTAGCCAGTCAGGATGAAGCTTCTGAGTCGATACCAACTTGATATCATAATGTTCTATGAGTCAAGTTTGTGGCATCCTCAGCAATATGGTCTCACTGTCAAGTTCTGGAGGATAACTATGATCATTGACAATAGCCTGCAATGTTTTGAGTCCATGAAAACTCAATGATCAACAACTTCAGTAACTCATCCCTGAAAGCATTGGCCTGTGATGTCTAGTGGAATCACTGCTGTCTTGTTGCAGTGTGACTCCATTTTAACTCTGTTTATATATCTATATAGATATATTTTACAAAGCTTCTACAGTGGTTGAAATTCCATATGACTTTTTTTGAAAGGTCTTTAGTGTTATTTAATCCCATTATCACCTATCCCGATGTCTCTCCCCCTACCCTAGTGTAACCCCCTTTATCCCATTATTCTCTTTTAGTCTTTTATACCAGTGCATTCCATCCTCCCTCCCTTGAAAGCTCCTCACTGTGGGCCTTTATTAATTTCCTGACCTCTTTGAGTATTCTAAAGGAAACACATATATGGAGATTCAAAACAGATACAATGATGCTGGGTTACCACGCCAGAATGATTATTTTCAGCTCCCCCCCCCCGTTTACCTGCAAATTTTCCAATTTCATTTTTTCTTAGTCCTGAATAATATTCTGTTGCATAAAGATATTAGATTTTTAAAATTCATTTGTCAGTTGAATATTTAAGCTATTTCTATTTCTTTGGTTTGTGAATAGAGCAGGCATGAACATGAATGAGCTGATATCTCTGTGATAGGATATGGAATCCTTCTACCATCAGAAAAACAAGGTGTTGCACACATTCCAAGAACAGAGGTTTGATATCCTGCTTTAGCAGAGTCAGGAGTTTGAAGTCAAAAGTCTCCATTGTGCTGTGCTTCCCACTAAGCAGGTGGGGTGCAGATGAGACTGGCAAATGGGAACAGGATTAACTATTGTTAGTTTTCAGAGTGTGTTGTCTGATGCCAGTCTGGACTGTCTGCTTGTGGAGAACAGCCATATTGTGATGTTGCTCTTCTGGTAACCTGGCCTTGAAGGTGCTTCACATATTTGAACTCAAACCCTCCTTAATGGCCTTTTTATGCACACTAATAAAACATATTGCTTCTACTGAGTTGAAAGGCTCTGCCATCACTTCCTAATTAGGAAAGCGCTCTTAGGCTATTCTGGGAAAGTTTTATCTTCTGGCTTTTTATGTTTTGTTTTCATATCACATCTAGAGAAGTAAGCTAATTTTAAGAATGTTCATTCTATGACCAACATAGACTATTTTTAGGTTTCTTTCTCTTGATATGGATTCACATCACAGACAATATGAAAGAACTAAAGGGGATTCCAAGGAGTTTCTTTAGGGATTGACTTTAACAGCTTCATATTTGAATGGGAATACAAAAGGCCAAGAGGGTTACTGGAAGTCTCACAAGAGGTAGTAGTCTTTTATCTAATTTTTCGTATAGGAGACTTTTGTTATTCCATACAGACTTCTGATAAAAAAAAAAGCATTAATTTACTTAGTACAATAGGTCTTTGCAACTCCATGCCAGAGAAAACCATATATTCATCTTTGTCAAAGTTCAGGGATATAGTTAACCTGGTGTTTTCTATTGCCATGCTGTTGAAAATGTGTAATTTATTTTAAAGCATATTTGATTATTGAGATGATAGGAAAGATCTTTTTCTTTAAGAGTTCTGGTTAGATTTCTTTTATCAAAAATTTATCACGTACTTATTATCAGCAAAGTATTATAATGTGTGCTGGGGAGATAAAAATGATGGATCAGACACCAGTCCTGCCATACTAGGGCTTAGAACTTGTGCTAATCTTTGAGTACCAGTGTGTTTCGGGACTAGTGGAGGAGACTCTCAATCTCAATTAGCTAGGCTACAAATAAGCGAGGAAGAGGGAATAGCAATCCATTTAAATGACACTCTACAAACCGCATGCGTATCTACAAATGCTCAATTTTCTGCTGATGTGAAGCAGTCTGCCTTTTCTCAGAGAAACGACATATATTCTCCTACGGCCAACTTGAAGGATTTGACATTTTCAATGAATCTTTCCACAATTTTCACAAAGAATTTTCTTATCTTCTCATGCATTTCTCTTTCCATTGGTTTTGATGGTTTTCATATTTCACTCTCCATGTTCTTTGACATATCAATTTTATACTCTTCCTGAGATATACAAGACTCTTACTTAGCTGCAGATTTTATCTTTCCATTGTACAATTTCTTTCCTGAGCTTTTAAGGGTACATATTCTGTCTGTTGCACCTCTGAGAATTGAAATGCTATCTTTAAGACTTTTTTTGTAGGCTTCAAGTTATTTTGTGCATTGAGATTGCAGATACATATCCCTTAAAATGTTTTTGTAGGCACTGGAGGCTTGCATTTGTCTGGTGTCACTGATTTCTAGCAAATGGCTTAGAATGGGCTTTCTTCCCTTAACTGTTTCACTGTTCACCTTCTGCTAATTTTGTTGTCAGATCCAGGTCCTGTGGTGATTTAGATGGTGTTTAAATGATACCCAATATAAAGACATACTATAAACTGAAAATGTTTTTCCATCTATCATGTCTCTCATCCATGAGCTAAGTGCTGCATTTGCCTCACTGTTTTGCTCTCAGTGTACCTCAGAGGGAGGAAACTGCGTAACGACTGTTACTCTTCACATCTTACTCTATTATTTATTTGTCTAGCAACTTCTCTACCTAGTTGTTCATTTCTCCATATATGCATTTATCTGTGACTATATAATCCCAGCAAAATTGCACACAGTAGATCCTCAGGTTTCTGACCAGCCAACCTGACTGAAAATGGTGAGCTTCCAGTTCAATGAGACCCTTGGTATCAAAGCAAGTAGGGTGGAGAGTAATAGAACACCAAAAACTGGTCTTTGCATATGAAAAACGTGGGTGTGCATACCAAAGCACCCAAATTCATACATATCACCACCTCTCTCTCTCTCTCTCTCTCTCTCTCTCTCTCTCTCTCTCTCTCTCTCTCTCTCTCTCCCTCTCTATCACACACACACACACACACACACACACACACACACACACAGAGAGAGAGAGACTCTATGTTTACCCATGGAAATGATATCTATGTTTATTTTGTTATAGTTTCTTCCACTTTTGTTAAAGCAATAATTTATCGGGATGAAAAGGGTTGAGCCATTGTCTCCAGTTTGTTTCTTCCACATTATCCTGAAGAACAGCAGCTATCTTGACCTTAGTAAAGACAATTTTTATCTTTAATTTCCCTTAAAAGTAATGGAATCTCATAATGCATAAGATGAATATTTGTATGATATAGAAGTAAAATGATTCATGTTTTCCCACCTGTTAGAGTTTGCATATAAAAATCCTCCTCATATTTGAAGGACCCTCCCTCAGCTTGTAGAGCTGATTTGAAACCCAAGAGGCTTTTTAGAAGATGGAGGCATGGCTGCTGGAAGAAGGTCTTTCATGATGGAGAGCTGAAGGTTATATCCAGCTATGGTTCTGTTTTGGATTTCTGCTTCCTAAACTACAATAGTGTGGCTAGCTTCTGTCTCACACTCCCTGCCACAGACAAAGCCATTCTTCACACCTCCCTTTAAAGGACTTCAACCTTCTGAAGACATGTTCCAATACACTCTGCTCTTTCCTTTGTTTCATAAGGCATTATGCCCCAGCATTGTTGGAGAAATTCATATGCCACTCAGCTTAAGAAGAAAAGCAATATTAGTGCTACTGACGTCCCTCCTAATCCTTGTCTCTGTCCCCCACTCCAGGAAATCAATACTCAGAAAGCTGTAATAATAACTCTCCTGTTTGCTGTTCTCTTTGTTTAATCACACATATTGATGTAACAGATCATCTACTTTATTGTACTGTTCTCTACAGAACTTATATCATATGTATTATCTTCATGACAATGTTATGTTACCAGTCATGGCAGCAAGCTGGTAGAGGAGGCACTGTTTGCTTCCTGTAAGAAGAGAACAACATAGCTATCTGTGAATGAAAACAGCCCAGGGAAAGCTCCTGGGTCCAGTTGAATCTGCATCAGCACAGTGGAGCAGTCCAGCAAGTAAACAAGCAAACACAAAGTTCGTAGACAGGAACTACCAGTATTAGCTAAGCAGTACATGCCAGAGCAATCTCTCAGCCCTCTCTATACTAATCATGCTTGCCACTTACGGTAATCAGTCCCTCACTCTAAATGCTCAGAGAGGGAGATGCTGTTGTGGAATACTGGTCCACCAAGGAGCTCCTCATCTTTCCAACCCTACATTCATTCAGGATCCTGGTGATTCGGCCACATGATCTGTGTTCTAGATCCGAATTCTGTAGCTCTGTCATGTGAGTTCACACTGATAACACTGGAGTTATTATTGCTGCCTATAGGCAGACTTACACTGTGAGCCTTGGCGGCATGGCTGCCTGTGTAGTGTCTGCATCTCTGACGTCTGAAGCATTGCCATAAGGAGTTAGCTCTGATCCTAGACCCCAGCGTCATACCTCAACTGCTCCGTACATATGTGAACGTCAGGTTCCATATCCGTGGGCATCCCACCTGGAACGGTGCCTCAGACACTGAAGCCATGAGGCCATGACTACTGTGGGCTAGTTTGAACTTCAGGCTTCAAGGCTGCACTCTCTACACATACTTGTGCTCCAATCAATGTCCCTACTGCCACCACGTGCCATCCTATGGTGCAGACTCTGGAGTTGCTGAAGCTCTGTAGGAGGTTTTGGTCTAACTCTTTATACTGTAGTGGCTCTGCATGTACTCACACCTTACACAGTTACCAAAACAGTGAGGCTGTCTTTACTTCCAGCATCTGTGGTTCCTCTACCAATGGCTGGCTCTGTAGCTGACTCACTGACACTGCACGTCAGTCTTTACTGCGGCTGTCACTGCAAGTTTCCAGCAAGCCATCCCTGGCACTGGCAGATCACGGACCATTTAGTACCTTTCTCTCTACCAGAAATCAAGTCCCTCCTCTCCTGCCACCTCCCATAATGTGTCTACATGGACAAAGAACTGAGAAGCACCAGCTGTGACAGAGTGCTCCAGCCTCTGCAGGGGAGGCAAGCCCAGCCCCTTCCTGCTGAAGCTCTGCCTTGGTCAGGGAGTTGTTAAGATAATGTGCTGTGCCATGACCTTGCACCCTCCCCTTGGCATCTGTAAGGTAAGTTTGTAGTCCTATCTATTGAGTGCCTATCTGGTTCTACTTGTCACTAGGTCAGAGCAGGTTAGATCACATGATCTGAATCTTGCTGACGCCCCCATGAAAACTTGTTAGAGTCAGAAAGCACTTTTGTTCAAGGATTTGAGGGTTCTTTCTTTCAGGCACCTTGCAGACTATACCCAGCAGCTCTCTGTCCTAATGAAGCCCCTCTTGGCTTACAGGCCTGCTTTCTCCCCATGGGACTCCATCTCTCCATAAAGCTGTTCTAAAGGAGGATCTCATGTCAGCTCCTTCCTGGGATCTGGCTTCTCCTCTATTTCATGTTAGTTATAATTCAGCTACCATTTCCCTGATGGGAGAAAAGGAACCAAGAAAAACACAACTGTCTTTGCCAGTGAGTACCACAGCCCCTGCCCGTGCTGGGACACCCACATGCTGTTCTGTCATCAATGCCTTGCTTAGTGTGGACAACAGAACTTCATGCTAACTACACTGCTTACTCCTACCAAGTCCAGGCTTCCATCTCATACCCAGAGGGTATCCTTCTACTTACCTATAAAGGAATGGTCTGCTCCATCAAATGTGCAGGATCAATGGAAGCTTCCTAGAAACATGAAAAACTGTGAAACTTCACCAAACAACACACACATTTCTAATAATTGCAATCAAATAAATAAATGTCTATGAAATTTCCCATCAAATGTCTAAAAAATACTCATTCTAAGCAACTTCAGTAAACAGACCAAATATAGAGAAACAACAACAACAAAAAAAACACAAGAAAAATTTATTATCAAAATGAGAATTTAACATATAAGTTGAAATATATGAACTAGAAATTCAGGACCCAGCGGCTAGAGAGATGGCTTAGTGGTCAAGAGTGCTTGCTGCTCTTTTAGAGGACCTGGTTCAGTTTCCGATACCCATGTTAGGTGATTCACAACCTCCTGTAACTCAAGATTCAAGGGATTCTCCTGCCCTTCTGGCTCCCGTTGGCACCTGCATGCATGAGTGCACACACATAAAAATAAAATAATTCTTTAAAAAATTCTGACCTGAAGACTCTGATGAAATGAAGACTATGATGAAATATGCAATAGATTAAACAGCAGTGCTCAGGAGTAGAAAAGTGGAGTATAATTAAGACAGTTTACTATTTCTGTTGGGTTTTGGACTAGGAATGAATCAGGCCACAGTCACTTTCGGCAACCTTTTTCTTCATTAATCTGTGAATAAAAAACTATACCCTCCGACCTGATGATGAGCCTGTTTATGATTCTGAAACCCTTTAAAGAGTCCTCAGGTGGCCCTATTCCAGGTGAATAATCAGTGCCCCAATTCTCACTTCCATAAGGATGCTACCAGGTGCAGGCTACCAGACTCCAAGATATCAGAGGGCTACTAAGGGCACACACCCTTCCATGTAAAATGGGTATGCCTTAAGTGAATGTGCTTCTGTTCTTCCCACACAATCCGTAGGTCACATATCCTTCCTCCACTACTGGCAATGCAAGAGCTCTCTGCCCTCACCTGTTGTCAGAGAATCAAGGACAGCTTGGTTGTGGACAATTCATCAACCACACAACGTGAAACCTCACTTTTTCTCTGAAAACCTACCTATTTTGCTATATGGGACCAAACTCTACTCAGAACACAATCCATGCTACTATTTGTCTGTCTGTCAATCACATTAATACATCTTCCAACAAAACCTTTATTCAAAAGGGCAATCTGCTTCAATATTCCTCTTGAACCCAACCCAAGACTTTTCAATATACCATCAGGAAGCAAAGGAAAATGGAAAAGAATGATGAAGATCATTAGGATTCAGCACCAAGAGAGGGAAGTTTGTACTACAAGATGTGTGTGTGTGTGTGTGTGTGTGTGTGTGTGTGTGTGTGTGTGTAAGGGGAGGGGAATGGGGGAGAAAGGAAATAATCACATGCAAGGGCCCTTTCCAGATGTTCGTGAATTTCTCAGCAGCTGCTTTGCAAGCCAGGGGAGGGTGAGACGAGTCATGTACTCTAAGCACTAAACAACAATAAAGGAACTCTAATCAAGATTCGTTCTTCAGCAAAGCTGTCTTTCAACAAGGAAGAGAAAAATGAAGATTTTTCTAGATAGACAAAAGCTTAAACCATTCGCCACTATTAGAGCATCCTTATATAAAATGCTAAAGGTCACTCTGCAAATTTAAATGAAAGAACACTAACCACTCAAAATACAAGAGAACATAGCAAGTTACTGGAGGAAGTGAGAATACAGTCAAATCTGAAATACTCTGACACTATGGCAGTGGCTTGAAAAATCACACATGTCTTTAGTGCAAACACTAAAAGGACAAAAATATTAAAATAAATATTATTTAAAAAATCTGTTAAAGAACAATTAAATGGAAAAACAATATAACCACACACACATACACACAATAGAAGGGGAAGAAAGAAATTATTAACCGAAAGCAATGAACATGGCAGCAGTAAATATTAATTATCTTAACATAAACGATTAAATTTTTTTAACTCAAAGAACTAAAGTGGCTGAATAGATTAGAAATTAAGGCTCAACCACAGGCACTTTAGGCTTAGAGATGTGCGGAAAGTAACAGTGATGGAACTGAAGAAAATATTGTACGCAAAGGAAAAATTAAGGGAAAAAAAAAGCAGGAAAACTTGGCCAGGGAGATGGCTCAGTGGGTAAAGCATTTGCTTCCAAACCTGATGACCTGAGTTTGATCCTCGGGACCTACAGAATGGACAGTGAGAACTGCTGACCACCCTAAAATTGTCCCCTGTCCCTGTCTGTCCCTGTGCTGTGGTGGACATGTCCACCACATAAATAAACACATATAGTAAAAAGCAGGAATTCTTTTTTAAATTTATTTTATAATTTAATTTAATTTTACATATCAGCCACGGATTCCCCTGTCCTCCCTCCTCCATCACCCCTCCCCACTCTCCTCCCAGCCCACCCCCCATTCCCATCTTCTCCAGGGCAAGGACTCCCCTGGAGATTCAGCTCAGCCTGGTAGATTCAATCGAGGCAGGTCCAGTCCCATCTTCCCTTAGCCCAGGCTGAGCAAAGTGTCCCTGCATAGGCCCCAGGTTCCAAACAGCCAGCTCATGCACTAAGGACAGGTCAAAGCAGGAATTCTTATCTTTCAATTAGACAAAAATGGAATTCAATGCAAATTGTTTCTAGAATAAAATTGATGATCTGTGATGATAATGTGGTAAGTTTATCAGCTACATATATGAAACTATAAATGTATATATAGCCAATACCAGAATGTCTAGATACAGAGAATAAACAAGGATAAATACGAGATGTATCACATTCCAGTAATAGATTCCAACATTCTGCTTCCCACAGGAGACATATCATCCAGACAGAAAATCAGTAAAGAAAAATTGGTTTTGACATGCTTGGAACAAAAGGATGGAACATATATTCAGGGTATCCAACAGCAATAGAATACACATTCTTCTCAAGTGCACGTGGAACATTCTTCAGGATAGAGCATCTGTTAGGTAACAAATGTCAAGTTGACTTAAAAAGACTGAAGCCATGTCAAGTGTCTCCTAGTAAAGAAGTTAAACTATCACTCAAAAACATGAAAAATGAATTATTTGCATATATGTGCAAATTAAACATGATCCTGTGAACAAACGAATCAAGAATGTAATCAAAAAGGAAGTTGAAATTATTTTGCAGTAGGTGAAAATGGGAACACAGTCCACACAAAAAATACTGTCATCTGTATGCAAAACAGTCCTAAGAGAGAAGTTTATAAAAAATGGCTACATAAAAAGAAAGAAGATCTGGACTGAAGATGTAGCTCCATGGTAGAGCATTTGCCTAACAGATGCACAGGGCCATCAGTTCCATCCCCACCAGACTCATAAGAACCAAGGTACAGAACTCATATAAACAACCTAATGTTATATTTTAAAGAACAAGAAGAAAAAGAAAAGAAAAAACACCCAGTGTTGGTGCCAGAATGAACAGCAAAGATCATAGAAGAAACAAAGAAATGGGATTACAGGGACTTTTTGAAGAGATAAATATACCAAATAACTTTCACTGATTGAGGAAAGAAGAGAGGACTCAAGATCAGAAGTGAAAAAAGAGACATTATGAATATTCACATCAAAATGCAAAGTACTCTAAGAGGTAAATTTGAATAATGAAATTCCATTAAATTTAAAAACCTAGAAGAAATGGAGGCACCCTTAGAGTCATCCAATTTACTAAGACCGAATCACGCAGAGACAGAAAATAGACACGAGTCAGCAACAAATAAGGACAGTGGATCCATCATGGAGTCCCCTCCCATCGCTCTGGAGATGCAGAACTTCACTGATTGTTTCTAGCAAGCACTTAAGAACTCATGCAAATCTTCCTCAAACTTTCCTAAAATATCAAAGAGGAGAAAACATTTAAAACTCATTTCATGAGGCCAGCACTAGCCTGAAACAAATGCTAAACATGGATACCTTGAAAAGAAATCTAGCCAGATTTATCATGGATGAACAAACCTAAAAATAAATTAAATGAAGAGGTGTAAAAATCATCAACCAATGCTAACAAACTAAATTCAACATCATATTTAAAGGATCAAACAACATGAACAAGGAGACCTACCCCTGAATTGAATGAAGGTTAATTACACAGTTACAGCAACTTGTACAGAAAAAGCACATGACAAGAATTCATCCTTTCATGATAAGAAAACTTGTAGAACATTGTGCATAGAGGAAATTTACCTAATTTATTGAAGGTTTTTATCATGAAAGGATGAATTTTGGCTTGGAGTTAAGATGGAATTTCCCACAATTTATGAAATGACCATAAACACAATCTACACTTTGTACTGTATGTTCATGTGAAGTCTTAGTCTCAACATTGACAATTATAAAACCAAAGCATTGATCAATTCTGAAAAAGGTTGGACATGTTGTATGTCCAGAAGTATCAGGCATTCATGCAAGATTTAATTCTTTAAAAAGTAAAAATAAATACATTACATGTACACATCTTTACCTTTTATCTATGATATTACATATAATATACATGAATTTTTAAGATTTCTTTCTGATGGTTATCAATAACTATTCAATGAAGACTTATTGTCTCTATCTGCATGCCCAGTATCATGCAATAATCTCTTGGGTATAAAGGTGTTGTGAGTGGAAAAAGCTTAAGAACCTACAGATAAAATATATTTGAGGTAACAGGAGAGAATTATGGATTATCATCTAAGAAAATGAAAATGTGGATATGCTTGTAGGGAGCTAGTTGGATTTCTACAGAACATTAAATGCTCACCTTGAACAATGATTAGTTGAACATGCCTTCACACATAGCTGTGTGGTTTGGCTGTCGCCATGTTCACAGGCATGGTACAGTGAAAAAGAGTGATAGACAAGTCATGCAATCTCATGGAAAAATAAACTGTATAAATAATAAGTAAGGAAATCGCTCATGGGGCAGACAAACTAGCTCATGTTTAGAGGTGATTGCTACTAAACAGGATGACCTGAGTTCATTCTCTGGAATCTATATGGTGGAATTAGAAAATTAATTCAAGTTGTCCTCTGAACTTCATATGTGTAGGTGTGCATACACACATACACACATTCATGTGCACACACACACACACACAAATACATGAAAAATAGACATTAAATAGTTAAAGAAATCCATTATGGGATGGTCTTTATGTGGTGATTATGTTTTGAATATGTTTGAAAGAAAAGATGAACTGAACTTAGGGAAAACAAATAATGTACCATTGAAAAAAATTAAATAAATAATTTAAACAACTTTCTAGACAATGAAAGGATTAAAAGTTTGATGAAACCACATCATTTACATGTGCCATAAATATGAAAGTGCCCCTCAGAGACTGCATTTGGTGCTTGTTGTGGGGCAATATTGATACCTCTTTTCATTTCAATTTCATATTATGTTTCTTATAAGAAATAAAAGTAGTTCTTTTAAGTGCCTGTCTACCACTGCTTTTGTTGTTGTTTTGTTTCTCTCTGGGATTATATCTCACCCTTAGCATTTTATGTTAGCGGAATGGGAATACACAGGATTAGTCTGCAAAAATCCGGGCTGACTTGCTTGATTCCTTCCTGCCTCCAGTTCTTACAAACATGGTAGGTTTTTTTTTTTTTTTTTTTTTTTTTTTTGTTTGTTTGTTTTCTCATTATGGCCCTCTGTGGAGCAGTGAGGTAACCACTATGAAGGGTCATTTAGGTTGTCTGGTCCTTGTTGCCAGTAAAGTTTGTCCAGGGTGAAAATGAATTATTTGAGCTCGGTGGAAATCAATTCTCTGAACTGAATTCAGAGTCCGTAAACCTTGTCTTAGGGTCTTGGTTAACAATCTTGTCAAATGAACAATCTTGTCAAGTGACAGACTTTGGTGAGAGGGGTTACTTGGACCTTAAAGTTGTCCTGGACTCTTCCCTCTACTCTCCTGAGACTCTTCTGTAGTTAATTTTTTTAGTAACACAGGCTTGGAAAAGAATAGGTTGGTATGCTGAAACAGTAAGTACCACCTCTAGATTATTAATCTGGTAACATTTGAGTTTAGAAAGTAACATTCCCCAAAGAATGTGTATGGTTTGTTTTCTTGTCAGCACTAAATACCTCTTGTTTTCTTCAATCTCAAGTGTCACTTAACACTCCTTTGAGAAATAACATGTGTCCCACGAATACATCCTAATTCAGAGTAAGGGAGGAAGCTCTTCCAGGGCCCTTTGCTTTAGAATAGAGACTTGCACAAAATCTTCCCATGTTTGATAAATTGATTTCTGTGACCCAAATACAGAAAATCCATGTACACACACACTATCCTGATGGTCATTTGGCATGTGAAAACAGCCAGTTCTTAGAGATGGTGTTCTGTCCCTTCTGTGTACATTTGAAATATATACTCTCCGTGCAGTGTGTATGAATCTCTCTCTCTCTCTCTCTCTCTCTCTCTCTCTCTCTCTCTCTCTCTCTCTCTCTCTCTCTCTCTCGTGTGTGTGTGTGTGTGTGTGTGTGTGTGTGTGTGTGTGTGTGTGTGTTTCTGTTTAAGCTACAAGGAGGATAAGATACAGACTGATAAAAGAATAATGGGCCATGGGCCAGTGGTAGCATATTGTGTTTCTTTTGAAACCAAAGCACTGCTTTTTGGTAGGTTTATGTGAATAATGGAATAGAAAGCATAGATGAATTAAGAGTGCACTGCATGTAGGAAAGTTGACTACTGTCACAGGAAACTGTTTTAGAGGTGTGCACTTGAGCATATTATACTCTGCCTTGAAGTCTATGAAAACATTGACCTAAAGGAAGTGGTGTTTCTTGAATCACTTACCTGAGACTTGTTACTAGGTTCATATGTAAGTTTGCACAGGATGAAAATAGCCCCCTGAAATAATATCCTTAGTAAACAGCTCAATGCCTTATTTTCTAGTTTACTATAAAAGTCATGCATTTCATAGAAAAATAGACTTTCTGAGTATTAGATGTCTAAAAGATTCATTTTCAAGTTCTATCTTATCAAGAAAATGTCTTTATTTTTAACAAAAGGTTTTTGAGAATGTTAATTCCAATGGATAGAGAATGTGTCATTTTTCTGGGAATTCTGCCTGGCACCGAGCCCTTATCTAGGGTTGCTAGAACCCAATAGAGACACTGGTAAGGCCTGGGGTCAAAGTTAGATATCAATTACAACTTCATCCACAGTGCTAGCTAGAGTGCTCAAAGAAGAAAAGTCACAGGGCTCTGAGGGTGAAAGTTAGGAAATCCAAATCTGTCCTACAGTCTTGGGTCAAGTATGGTGATGTAGATGTAAGAACAGAGCAGGAAACAAAATGCAAAGGTTGAGACAAGAAAAGACTCTAGTTGGAGTACTTTGTACTGTAATAAAACCCAGATCCCCAAGCCCCATGCATGACTCCGGAAGTCCTGTGATACTTCCAGCAGCAGGAGATGAGGCAGTAGTAGACTAAAGCCTTGCAACACTGCAAACCCAGCTCCTCCTAGGAAGAGTGTGTAACAGAGTTACAAAGAGTCTGGTAACCTGGCTTTCATATAGACTTTGCTTCCTATTAAGAGTATGAAGTGGAACAAATTACTCTCTTTGCTTCAGTGTCTTCAATATTGAATTCCTCCCTTCCCTTGCCTCCCACCAAATCCTCCCTTATACCCCTCCCTTTTCTCTTTCAAATCAATGGGCTATTTTTCATTAATTGTTGTTACATGCATGTATGTATATTCATATACATATATACTCCTAAATATAACCTTTTTATTCTCTATCATATTGCTCATGCATTTGTTTTTCAGTGATAGCCATTTGATATTGGATAGACAGCTGATGTACTCTTCCCTGGAGGAAACGATTTTTCCCACTCAACATTACTTGTTGCCTGCAGCTCTTTGTGTAGGGTCGAAACCTCATGGGATTTCCCTGGACCCACTTAGGTCTACGCTGTTCTTATTCTGTTCACTTATATATATTGTTGTTTTTATTCAGCTAATGCTGTTAGGCATTTTAAAATAATAGGCAGGTAAATTTTGTATTCAAGTTTATAAACTGAATATCACAATCTGTCTCCCATCACACTACGTCTACTATCATTGTAGGACCTCACACATGCTTAGATAGGTCTGAATGCTGATTCCAGGTGGATGCTTTTCAAATTTCTGTCTTAGGCTACATCTCAACCTCTGGGAAAACCTTATAGAAGCACAATGAGATTAAAGGGGAAATATGAGCTGAGTCTGTGTGAGTTTCAGTTTTTAACGGGTTGCTCTTACTCAAGCTATATGCAGTTAGGGTCAGGAACAAAGAAAGTAGTAGCTAGCTCCTTTTACTGCCTATCATATGCCAGCTACTATACTAGTCTTCTGTTTGCATTATTTTATTTCATCTTCACTTTATTACTGTGAAATAGTTCTTTTTCTATTCATATGAATTACAGATGGAGGCTGTGAAAGACAAAGAGGTTGAATTATTCACCTTTACTTCTGTGGCTTCCATTTCAGGAAGTCTGACTTTAGAGTTCACACTGTGTATCATACTTCAAAGCTGTCCTTAGCTCTCTAGAATGGAAAGGGAAGCTTGCTTAGTTTTAAATAACTCATAGGTCACCACAGTCCCAAATCTGAGTCTTAACTACCTTGAGGAGAAATTCAGCTAATGAACCTTGGTAAATAGTATTTAATTAGCTATTTGTCCTGCTCTAAAGGGTAAAATTGGAGAATTCTGGGGTCACTGTGTCAGTCCATCCTTTAAGTAGATCCTTTGAGGAACAATGGCTGCTGCCCTCCTTTTTCAATAATAACCAACAGTGCCTTGATATTTGAGAGGCACATTGCCAAAGATGGAAGTCTTGCTTGTTTGTTTGTCTTTCAGCTTTTCAAGGGCCACAGCAAACACCATGCTAGCAATCTGTTTAATCGGTGTCTGAATTATTGATGTACAGTAAAATGATATGCAGTGCGTGGACTGTGTTACTTATTAGACGGGCTAATGGGGCTCGTGTAAGTTATTTCCTTTTTCTAGTTTCTTCCTTTTCTACAGGTTTCTCCCTTTATCACTGAAGCAAACAGTAGTCATAACATTTTAGAGTTGTGTCTAAGTGAAATATTCTACCTTTCCGAAAACATGCCATGGTGATGAATTTTAAAGAACATAACTGAGGGTATTCTGGTCTGGTTACAATGCTAGTACAAAAGAGTTGATCTCCAAGGACCTTGGATATGAATGAGATGCTGTAAATACACCTGCAATTAGTTCCTGAGGTATGTGTTAATTATTACTAAATACCAGGACAAGTCCTAGAATGCTTTGTGGCTAATTGCAGGGCTTGCTACTGAATTAATTATTTTACTTTCATAAACACTGTCTATGTAAAAGCCTGGATTTTGACACTCTCCTCAAGTGATTCTTAAGATGATAGCTGACTTCAAGTATAGAAATGCAGTTCTTTCTTTCTTTCTTTCTTTCTTTCTTTCTTTCTTTCTTTCTTTCTTTCTTTCTTTCTTTCTTTCTTTCTTTCTTATCTAATACTTTATAAATATAATATAAAATACAGTATATTTTGAGGATATTATTTGCCTTCCCCCAGCTCTTCCCAGATCCTCCTTACCTCCTTAACCACCCAAATTCATGCAGAATGCTTCCCAGGACTATGGAAGCAAACAGTACCTTCAACATTATGGACAATACTCAATAGGGTGAAGTTTCTAATTGAGCACCAGTTGGATTTTTCCATCTTCAGTGATATAGGTAATTTGTGCCTTCAGCTACAGAACCTTACAATCAGGTTATGGAGAGTAACCAATAAATAGCCTTGTGATGTTTGGGGAGGTCTATGAGACCCCTATGGCAATGACTCAATAAGATGTAGGCCACTCAGGACAGGAAGGCAGTTAGTTCTTAACCGTGCCTACAATCATTAATGATAGTAGCAAGAGTAATAAGAAAACACATATTACTCATGCTTAGTGTGCTGTGGAATTTAAGAATATGTCCTTTCACTACCATCTTTCCTCATTGTCCCTGCTATACTTAATTACTGTTACTTAGACACATACTGAGTTTTGATACGCTTATTTTATGAAACTTCTGGTAAGTAAATCCTTGTTCCAGATATTTTGTTTTCCTTAGTTCCTTGTGAGAACATTATATAATAAATTATAAAGTAAATGCCTCTCAGACACACATGGTTTTCAAATGGCACTTGCATAATATTTAACATTTGGTTAATAGCTGTGAAAACAAGGTGTGTGCATATCTCTAGTAATGTATTACCAAGAACAGCATCTGTGGTTGACAGGTCTTTCATAAAGAGGGCACTGAAGCATTTGGAGACTTTTTTCCCATTTATGTAGTCAGAACAAAATGATTGTTTACCCAAATGCTATTTTTTTGTTGCTAGCATTTTCTAAGCAAGTGTTTTTGTGGAGCCAACTTTCAATGTGACCCTATTTTTTTTATAGTTGCATTTAACAACTTGAAAAATGCTGTTGAGTGAAACTTTTTAGAACATATTTCTCCTATCTTACTTAAAAAAATAATTGCCCATTAGAAAATTTTGTTTAAACTTCAGTTTAAATCAGCATGGTGGATAAATTTGGCATTGACTTGTTCTTTTTCAGGAAAGGTACATTTCTCTGTACGTTCCAATACCAGTTAGAAAGGGTGTCAAATCACTCCAACATGACAGGACTGGCTTACCTCTAGGGATCTTAACATTGTCTTCTCTTTCTCTTTATATCTGGCCAGAGTTGTTTTTCATTGATAATTTGGGAGACATGTTTAGTGTCTTGAGCTTGTTTGAAGTTTCACTTCTCCTCATGTGATTTGTGTCACAATTACTGAGTTCTGGATGATTGACTGGGTGGCTTTATATAGACGTAGTTATTAAAAGTAATGTGGCTAGTAGCTTACAGTCTGTTGTAAAGTAGGAAGCTGGGGTGTAAGACAGCTGGAACTAAAGTTGTAGAGACAGCCATGATCCAAACACACAGTAGAGAATAGCACAGTGTGGTACCAGAAGTTTGGAGAATTAAGGCAGCAGGTATGGAGTTAGGGCATTTGATGTGAAAGAAATTATGCTAGTGATGGCAGATGGTAGAGATATGACACAATCTCTTTACCCTAGAAAAAATTAACCTAGCCTAAGAGTATAGACAATTATATGAGATGTATAATATAAACCATTAGTGTGTGTTTAGGCAATAATTAACATTAAATTGAAAAAAAATTGGTCAATTAATGACATCCTACTAAAACATACCCTCTTTTCTCACTGTGAACTTTTTTTTCTCAAATGGCTGTTAAATTTATTTCCTTGATCAATAATGACCCTGGCAAAAGTTAGTTACCCAACATGGAGACATTTGTAATGAAATACTAATTTTAAAAACCCATGATACCTTGATAGAAATTAGAGTTACACAAACAAAAAAGAAGTCTTCAATATTGCCAGCAAATATAAAATGAATGTAGTATGTCTGACAGGATGCAGCAAGGCGTTTATACATTTATATTTGACACCTGATCTTATTTCCAGTCACCATAATATCTTCTCTCCAGATTTAAAATAATAGTATGCTGATTTCTATAACAAAGCCTTTTTTTTCCATACAAAAATCAAATAATGGCCAACAAGTCACAACAGTGCAATAGGTAGAGGGTTAAAAAAAAAAAAAAACTGCATCAAACAGGTGCTGAAATAAATACTAACTTGGGGGGACTAGAGCCCTCATGTGGGTGTGTTTCTCACTGTACTGTGTGGAGTTGGTCTTCAGAGCCACAGGGGGGCTCCCACGGGGACTACTCATCTGACAGTCCACCACAGTCTGGCCAGCTGCCTAAGAGTGAGGCCTCCCAGACACCTTGGAGCCACCTGCGCTAGAAGCACAATCAGGAGGGGTCAACTGCAGCTGTCACTTTTCAGCTGCTCGATGGTCAGAGGGATCCGTAAGCACTTCCTTGAGATGATGTGAATGAGTAAAAACTTCTGTGTGAGAGCGTTTACATGGCTTAGGCTTATCCTGGCAGGTGTGCACACCCTAGCCCAAGCAAGCAACTCAATCAATCTGGTTTTCCTGGGAGGTCTGTTGAGTAAAGGTTTCTGGTTTGAGAAGCATCCTTTGTGTTAATGCCTCAGGGTCAAGGTGGTCACCTCTGACCACCTCGGTGAAAAAGGCCTCTCCTGATCCCTGGCAGTCAGTGACTGGTCCTGCACTGCGTGTCTGGTGGCAGGCTCCACCATAACCTCTGTCTGCAACCACACTAGGCCATGGTGATGACTCACTGACAGACCTGATTCAGAACTATAAAAGCAAAGTAGTACAGTTGGGTAAAGGAACACCCAGCGAGAGCCTTTTTTGGCCAGTCAGAAAATATGAGGCAGCTCCCCACTGAACAATCTGCACCAGAAGGTGTGGAAGGCACAATCAAGAGTGGCCAGAGAACCTGTGGGGCTGGCGAGACCACGAGCGTTCACAAGGCTGCTGCAGAAGTGACCTGGTTTGGTTCCCACCCTTTCATAAGAGATCCTGATTCTGCTGTGATAAAAAAAAAAAAAGAAAAAGAAAAAGAAAAAAAAAAGACAGACAATTTTTGGTTTAAAAAGAAGCCACTCAAGGGTTAAAATAGTTATTTTGAACAGAGAAAATTAATTTTCAAATAAGCTGACACTATCTAGAAACTCATGTGCTCCCTGTAAGCCCCAGCGTGTCCACTGCTTCACCCTCCCAGGGCCTGAGCCTGACAAGGAGCCAGGTGTGTGCAAGAGGAAGCATCTCTGAGAAACTCTACAGCAGGTACAGGCAGCCAAGTCAGCTGGCTCTCGCTTACAGTAAGATGCCCAGGGCCCGAGGCAGTTGAGATGGGCGTCTCCTTCCGGTCTTTGCTTGGGGAGGGCTTCACCTGCTCCTTAGCTGCTTTGACCTCGAGGACACCGTCACAGGGTGGGGGGCCTACGCCCTTTCGCCTCTCAGGCTCCTCATCCTCCTGTAGCTGCTGCTCGAAAAAAGGACTCCTTGTGAACTTTTAAAAATACATTTTTAATTGAAATAGAATTACATCACTTTCCCTATTCTCTGTCCTCCTGCCAATGCTTCCCAGCTAACCTCCCTGAAACCCTTCCCATGTGTCTGTCCCCACTCTCAATTTGAAAGCTTCTTTTCTGATTATTGCTACATACATACATATGTACATACATACATACATACATACATACGTACATGCATATGTATATACATGCTTGTGTGCATGTGCTTGAAATGCATGTGTGTCTCTGTGTGTAATCTGATTAGTCCTTTTTGTTGGTTTCAAGGCTGAGCACTGCATTGGAAGCCAGCAAAGGTCCTTATCCTAGGGATAAGCTGATTTTCCTTCCAGCAGTCATTATTTTCCTATAGTTTATTTGCCTAGGTATGATAAACTGCACATTTTTACCCCTTCCACGTTAACATGGTATTGCCATTTCTCTGGTCTGGTTTATGCACCATTTCTGGGAGATACTGTTTCACAGCTGACTTCCTGAGGTTCTGACTCCTGCAATCTTTCTACTCGTCTACAATGTTCCCTGAGCCAGAGGTGTCTGTGCCATGACATGGTTTATCTGTTGGGGCTGGGATCCCTTCATCCTGTCCATCTCTGCTTTGTGTCCAGTTATCTTCTGTGATAGTTTCTGTCTTCTGTAAAGAGATGTTGCTTTGATGAGGGAGTGTGACCACACTTAGTCTGTGAGTATGAGGATAAAATTTAGAATGTAATAAAGACCTATGCTGGTCTAGCGAAGTGCAGATGGTAGGTTTTTTTTTTTTTTTCTAATGTTCATAACCTCACTTGCTCCAGAAAAATGGCTATGTTTCCAGTATCAGGCATGGCTTCCCTCCTGTTGAATGTATACTACTAGTTCAGTTAGATAGCTTTTGGTTGCTGCTGACATGTAAGTACCACTTATTGTACTTTTATGCGTATCTTGCTCTGGTGGTAATTGCAGTGGTTTTATGTGTTGTTTAACAGTTTCTCTGCCTTGTCACCTGCAATACTGTGTTCTGGAGCCATGAATGCTAGACAGCAGGGCAGAAGGTTTCACATCAGATCCAGCTGGAATCGTGTGAGTCCTGTGTTCTAAGTGTGCGGCATCTTTAGCAATAGGGGCCCACCTCAACTCTGAGAAGCAACCAAGGACTACAAGGATGTTGTTTAGGGAGTTACTCGGGCTACCCTAACCAACCACTGAAAAGGAGATTTCTTGTGCCTGATACTGGGGTTTTGTTAGTCTGTGGTTCCTGTTGGGAGCACTACTACGCAAATAGCTTAACTTTTAAAAAATTTATGTATTATATATACATAAAACATATACTGAATATATACACATATATTGCACATGTATACATATGTATATACTGTATAATGTGTGTATACATATATATGCATCATATATAATTTTAAGTAAATATAAAATGATATGAATTCTTGAGGCTTTATCAAACAGGTTTGTTGTTACCTGTCACTTGTCCCTTCTTCTCCTTCTGTATTGACCTCCCTCCAACCTCCCTAGTTGGTGATCTTTCCCAATTATTCTATTTCATACTTCATATCACCTGAATTATACTAGCCACATTTCAAGTCCCCACCTGTCCTATGATCTCACTAAACTTTTCTGGTTTCTGTGCATACATTCTGTTGTGTACTCACATCTGAAGATTTGGGACTGGGAACCACAGATGAGAGAGAACATGCCGAGTTTGGGAGTTTGTGTTTCTGGAACTGGGTCACCTCATTTGGTAAAATCTTTTGTAGTAAGCTACCCTGTCAGACTTTCTTGGACCACCAGCCTGCAAATAATGACATGGAGACTTATTATTAATTATGAAACTTGGCCTTTAGCTTAGGGTTGTCTCCAACCAGCTCTTATAACTTAACCCATATCTTTTAATCAGTGTTCTGCCATGTGGCTTAGTTACCTCTCCCCTGTACCGTATGTCCTACTTGTTCCCCACCTCACTGGCATCTCCTTCTCTCTTCTTCCAAGAGTCCTCTCTCTCTCCCTGGAAGTCCCATTACTCTCTCCTGCCTAGTCATTGGACATTCAACTCTTATTTAACCAATCACAGTGACACCTCTTCACACAGTGTAAACAAATATTTCACAGCGATTTTTTCTAGATCTATTTATCTGCAAATTTCATGATTTCCCTTTTCTTTAGAGCAGAATTATATCCCACTGTGTATATGCATCACATTTTCATTATTTTATTATCCATTCATCGAAGTACATCTAAGTTGTTTCCTTCTTCTGGATATTTTGTGGATAGGGCAACAGTGAGAACTGATGACTAAGTATCTGTGGAGGACTATGTCAAGTCCCTTGGTCATATGCCAAGAAGTACATAGCTGGGTCATTTGGTTGGATTTATTTTAAGTTTTTTTTTTTTTTTTTTTTTTTTTTTTTTTTTTTTAAGAATTCTCCATTTCCAGAGTAGCTGCAACAATTTGCAGTTCCACCAGCTGTGAATGAGGGTTCCTCTTTCTCTACAACCAAGCCAACTTTGGTTGCCAGTTGTTTTGTTGATAGCCATTCTAACAGTAGTAAGATGAAAACTCGAAGTTATTTTAAGTTGCATTTCCCTAAGTTGTTAAGGATGATAAGCAATTTCTGAGGTATTTCATAGTATTTTAATTTATGCTATTGAGAACTTTCTGTTTAGATCCAAGCCTATTTTTTGTATTGGATTATTTATTTCCTTGACTCTTCATTTTATGAGTTCTTTGTATAATCTAGTTATTAATTCCCTGTCAGAATATAGCTGGTGAAGAGTCTCTCCGACTCTGTGGGTCTCTTCTTCACTGGATTGTTTTTTTAGGTGTGCTAAAGCCTTTTAGCTTTATTAGATCCCAGTTGTCAACTGTTGGTCTTAATTCCTTGGTTAATGGAGTCCTGTTCAGAAAGTCCTTTCCTACACCTGCATCTTATTGGGTCCTGCCTATGTTTTCATCCAGAATTTTTAGTCTTTCAAGTCTCAGATTGATAGATGGAGCGCTAGCAATCAGAGTTGACATTAAATTCAAACCTGAAAAGTTCATGCATCTTTCAGATAAACCCATCCAGGGCTGTCTTTCTCCAATAAATATCTGACAAAGATACTTTGATACATCCTAGCTGAATTTAAGAAAGAGCCAGATGTCTATACTTTTAGCATCCATAGAAGCTGAAGGAGAATGACTGAAGAGATAGAATACCTTTGTCATTGAGTCATGTGAAAGAAAAGACACAATTACTCTTGTTAGAACTGCAAGACTATGTGTGACTACTGCGGCAGTGTGGGCATGACTGCTATGGGTATTTGCAGTGGGGGAAAGAAGTTGACTCAACTCTGAATGCAGCAAGAAAAAATAGGAATTTATAGCCACAAAGCAGAGTAGGATAGACAAACTGATGGATGGAAAGTTATTCACAAGGAACATCAACTAGAGGAGAGATTGGGTTAGTGAACGTAATGAATTCTTATAAAAGGTAGACCAGATGCTCATATAGCATCTTAAGATGATGACATCCAATGAGGTAAGATGATCAGATATCTATGGAAGATAAGATTCTTGCTAAAAATGGGTTCTTGGAAGACTACTTGAGGACTGGGCCTTGGTGGAGTCCAAGAATTGTGATTAAACTTTGGTCATGGAGAGAATTTGTCAGGGAGAATGTAAAACATAGTTACTAATAAACTTATTTTTAATGGTATGAGAACAGTGGTATGAGTTACCATTTATTGATCACTTACTGTTCCTTTGCTGGATACAAAGGCATAGTTAGGTTGTATAGGCTCCCAAAAGTCTATCTAGAAATTGATTTCATTACAGCCAACATTCAAGAAGTTATTATCCTATTCATATCTTCTTATAAAGAAGAGGTAGAAACAAGTTCATAATTTCCCGTGAGAGAAAAACCATAGAATGAATAAATGATTAAATTTATTAATGGAGATAAAAAGGAACTGTTCAGATTTTCTATCTTCAGGTAGCACTTCCACATGAATCTTTTGGTCCATTCTCCTCACAATCTTTAGGGACAGTAATTGAGGTAAAGATACCATTTTTTAAATGTAGTCTCATAACCTTATAAAGGGTGGTAGTATAGGAACAAGAGTTTGCAGATAGTTGCATTCCAACAAGAAGAAAAGTGTTCTACATTTATGTGATATTCTATTATTTTTAAAATATTCCCTCTCAATTATCTGATTCCTTATGTTATAAAAATGTATTATTGTGGCAACGTAGTTTGATTAACTTTCATTGTGCAATGATAATGCTGAATCTCAAAAAGGTTATTACTTAACATTCAGCTGCTGAAAAACTGTGCAATCACAGAATGGATTGTTTATTTTATACATACTTTTTAACATGGATGATCCATTACCATGTGAAGGCATGTGAATTTAAATACTAAGCTGTTAATGAATGCACATTCAGAGTTAAGCTCCATCTTTTACCTAGTCTGTTTTGATTTTCTCCATGTTTAATATGATATAGAGTCCTTTCCCTGCTTAGCCACTTAATACAGTTTATTTTTCTTTTCTTAATTTATACACTACAATGAGTCCTAATTGAGCCTTTAGTGTTCCTATCTTTCCTATAGATTTATTATTAAAATATTTATTTTTCTTTTTTCATGTTTATTCCTTTGGGCTTTATTCCTTATAATCTCTTTGACCAGTTGAAAATAACCATGACTTATTTCCTCAAAGACAGTGGTCATCTAGTTTCTTCTTCTAGAAAGATGACGATTGTATATTTAGGCAAGTTCTTCCCTTCTAGCTTAAGAAGGAATCCTCATAGAAAACCGTGTATGCTTTGATTATTTATGGAAATGAGGTTTCTAATATTATAAGCAATGTTTCTTCAAGCATTCAGTTATGAACATCACGGATATACATTATGCATTTAATATAGTGTTTGGCTTATGATACGTATCCAATAAATGACAAGTCATACTACTATTCATATTACTACTAATGACAATTACAATAAATATTGACAATATTAATGTGTCAGGCTTCCAATGTAAGGTATGGATACTTCTTTCACCGTTGACTGGGTTGTAATGACTCTATAGGAAAATGAAACCATGTAGTATTAACTTAGGGTTATTCCTTTGGTTCTGTCTTAGTTTTGCACTTTTGCACTCAAGGTCAAAGAGCCTCTTTTATAATGCTATTTGCTGCTAAGTATGCATAGCAACCAACATATCAGTGCCCACAAAAGCATTTGGGCACATCTGTAACAATAAACATTACTTTCTGGTGAGATTAATATTTGAATCAACATCTTAAGCCACGGATTTCAAGATATCACTTCCCAAATTTCGGTGCTGCCTGGATAAACCAATGTGGGGAGGGAGTGTTTTCAATATTTTTAAAATGGCTTTAACATATACATTTTATTCTATGATGCACAGTTGTCAACAATGCACAGTTGGTAATGAGGTATTCAGATGCTTAAGCCCAGCTCCTTTCCTGTAATTAGAAAAAATTAAAAGCTAGCATTTTGTGTCTATGGAATCCTAGCACACATACTGTATTTTCCATGCTACTCTGATAAATGATAGTTGGTACTGCCGTTGGCAGCAATATTAGATCTTAGGTATTTTCCCTCTTCCTCTGATTTTTCTTCTTCAATCTTGAGAAGACCAGAGGAAAGTTCATTCAGTATTTTTCTATATGAGGGTCTTCATGCAAGAATTTCACCATTTTTATGAGAATCAATTACTTCTGATTCTGGAGAATTATCTCTCTCTGCAATTGTTGTGCTCTGTCCTAGAATGCATTACACTTTGATCCTGCTGTGATGTAACTGTTTCCATGGTCATTTGCCTTACGTTTGTCCTCATATGCTTTTTCCTGCCACAGCTGCTCATTATTATTACATCCGTAATCAATGCTTTGCTCCTTCCTTGTTTTCTACTTTATTTATCCCACCATGAAGAGTTTACATAGTGGACGTTGTCACTGATTATGGATGGAAGGAGGTGGTATTGCAGAGACTGGGAGATTGCCCAGGCAACCCTGCAACTGCAGACCCATGGTCACGCCCATGTCAGACCTGATGCTCTTTCATGGCCTTTATGCCAATGTGAAGAGCATATTATGCTTTCTGATGCTGTATTTTTATGTGTCCACGTGTGTCTCTGCATATAGTATGTTTCATGTGCTTTTTCTTGGGCTGTCTTGTGTTTGTTTTGTCTTACTTGATTTTGTTGGTTTTTATTTTTTTCTTATTTCATTTTAAATTTTAGATGTGAGATAAAGGATGAATGGGTATTCATGTGGCTGGATGTTGATGAGGATCTGGATACGCCATGAAGGCCATTCTAGCATGTCTTCAGGCAAATACAGTTGTTCACCCTGCTGAAAATATGGAAGAAACTGTGTTCTTTTCACTTTCAGCAAATTGTAAAGTTCAAAACATGAAAAATATTATATTCTTCATCTGTATATTCTTCCTTTTTTATTAAGGAATTTTTTTTATTCATTTTACATACCAACCACAGAACAATGTGGTTTTTAAAAATGTGATAGTTTCAAAATAGTTTCTGTGGGAAGCTCAAGATGAATGGAGTTTAAATTGTAAAGATAGTTTCCAGTGGAAGAGATTTTCAAACCATCATGTGGATCCAGTGGATATGTATTTGATTTCATTAGTTTAGTGTAGAATTCATTGCAATTATTCTTCTGTTTTATCTCTTAGATAGTTGAGGAATAGTTCAACCAGGGTAAATAAATAGATGCCAATAGTGGCAGAGGTGTTGAATTATTGAGTCCTCTTCAGAGACTGTGAAAACTGCTATGTGATATTGCTGAATGAGCAGCAGTACAGTCAGAAGACTATCACACACACTTTGACAGTTTGATTGGGAAGTGAGGTCATGTGTTCACCAATAGAATATAGAAATCTGAGCAAACTCATCCTATTGTTAGGATGAAAACTCACAAATAAAAGGAGAGACACAGCTGCTAATTTATCTCTAACTTCAACCTGACAGAGGAAAGTGAAGAACAGCCCATTTTTACTGCCAGAGATAGGAGAAATTGGTTAAGTAAAAAGGGGCTTTCAATGTGCTTGTCACCCACATCTGGCAACACCATAAGATGACTTCATTCTTTTGCTGGTTTGGAGGAGGAGAAGCAGGTGAGCTCTTTTGCTCATGATGAAATATCAGAACTAAGGACCTTTAGGAGCCATGACCTCAGACTGCTTCTCATAAAGACACGTATTGAGACTGACTTTCTTCCTGAGAAAATGAAACACATGAGGAATTTTCTATGATTGTCTAAAATTTTCTCAGATGACCACCCTCAGTAAAGCTGCCTTAGGTGATCTGACCAAACCTCAGAAAAGGGTAATTTAACTGTAGGAGACTCTTGAGAACATTTAAGTTTTTGAGTCTAGGAAAGATTGGAAACAACTTTGGCATAGAAGAAGCCAAAGTAGCACCCCGTGAACTTCAACAACAAAGCTCAATGTATTTGCAGTGTAATTACCAATATTGAGGATTATGGCCACCTAACTTGGCAGACTATTACTCTTTCTTTGGCTCGCTCCTTTAATCAAGGGCAGGCAGTTTAGGGGCCAAATT